>NC_056729.1:1694277073-1694404573 GCF_019279795.1 Protopterus annectens | reverse complement strand
TAATCTTTCCAACAATTTCTGTTTTGTTTTATTTGACTCCTGTGTAAATATATTAAGTAGATGATTTTTTTTTTCCTTTTCTTATTTGCCTGTTGACATCAAAAATGATTAAAATAAACCTGCAGGCTAAATGCTTAAGAAGACTACTGGTTGTCATTGCTATTAGGCTATAGCTGTATGGTAGAAGAAAGGGGGAAGGAGAGTGTGAAGTTGGGGGGTTGGTATCTCAAAAACGGGCTGTAATTGAACTGGTGATCTTCTGAACTGTCCATCGGTGTAAGTGCTTATGTGTATGCATTCTGATATGTAGTGGCATCCTGCCACTGAATGGCAGAACTGGCTGCAGCTCCCCTGAAGCCCTAGACTGGGTAAAGTACATATCAGGGAATTCAGGAATGACCGAAGCACTGCTGTGTACATCACCGAACAGGATAGACATATGGTAATAGAAAATGTTAATATACCTCCTACAACTCTTGTGCTGGTAAACTGTATCCTGTTAGAAATTTTTTACTCCGTGGTTTGAACAGTTCATGCTTCCTCATTATTCTGTCCGTCCTGTTATATGACTGCAATCTGTCATTGGTGCAGGAATGCAGGCCAGGCTAACTAGTGGTAGTAACAGATGTAAAACAGTACCCAGAATGTACTTCATCCTGATAAAGTATTACACCGCCCGGCTGTTTCTTGTTGTAACAGTAGCTATAGGAGTGAATAGCATTGTTCAAGTCATTATCTATTATTCAAATGCTGAATGGCACACACATCCATTGTGTAGCTCCAGTAACAGGTTTAAAAAATGTTAGCAACAAATTGTGACATTTTCCTGTTTGGACAGAGCAGCAGCCCCCCCCCCTCCCCCAACAGGTGCTGGAACATCAGAAGGTTGTGGGGCTTTATTCCCACTCAAGTGATTATGTAGATTTTCTGCTGCTGCCCTGCAGTGCAGCATTATGAGGTGCCACACTCCTGAGTGTGTCACCCGTCAGGTGACACATTAAAACTTAAGTCCCACCGTGCCTGTGCTGGTGGTTGCACAGGTTAATGTTAAAGATCCCATGGCATTTATTGAAACGCCTTAATCATGCTTCGTATTATCTTTCTTTCGTATTGTTCTTACCCTTTCCTGGTAGTCTTTGCCATCCACTCCTTTTATCACCCTTGTAGCTTTCCTCTTGGCATTTTTTCCAGACATTTAGGTTCCCTTTTCTCTAAAAGGCCTTCAGACGTGTACACAGCATGCCAGTTACACTGTGTTGCCCTGGATTCCTTTTCCTGCTCTAGTTTCATTATCTTTGAGTGCAACATAGTGTTGAACACGGTACTGCTGGACCTTAAAAAGCAGACGATATATTACTGCAAACTCCATGTGAAAGGGATTAGTACACACCTGACTCAAATTGTGAGCAAATTATTTGTGGCTGTGTCATCAGTCTGCTGATCCCTGTTGCAGGGAGGGATAGGCTTGCCCATCTGGGGGTCAGTGTTTTGTCGGAAATGCCCCCTGAAGGAGGGAATGGTTCACATAGGGGGGAGTAGCCCTCAGATGGCAATGACAAATGTAAGGGTGAGGGTGGGAAACAAGTGTAGTTCAGAATATAACCCCTCTCAGCAGCAGAAGCAGTTGTTGGCACTGCCTTCCAGGATGCTGTTAAAATCCACCCTGGCCCCAGGTCACTCTGAGAAGCCCAGAGGAGGAAGGAGAAGTAGGTAGACCCGGTGATGGACAAGGGGCAGTGCGATGGTTGGAATGAAAGAAGCAGGGAGGATATTGGAATTTTGCAGGTTTACTGCCTCCGTTTTCTTTTCCTTTTTATTAATTTAAGCAGGTAAGACCTACTTGATGGGCGTGTCTTAGGGTGACAAGGGAGCCACTGATCTGTTTCAGTTTTGCACATTTTGCAAGTGGGGAGAAAGAGAATCAAACCTGCAACTGTGGAGTAAAGCTCAGTATTGCACACAAGACAAGCCTTCTCCGCAGTACTACAAGACAAGCCTTCTCCGCAGTACTACAAGACAAGCCTTCTCCGCAGTACTACCAGACAAGCCTTCTCCGCAGTACTACCAGACAAGCCTTCTCCGATGAGTACTACCAGACAAGCCTTCTCCGCAGTACTACCAGACAAGCCTTCTCCGCAGTACTACAAGACAAGCCTTCTCCGCAGTACTACCAGACAAGCCTTCTCCGCAGTACTACCAGACAAGCCTTCTCCGCAGTACTACCAGACGAGCCTTCTCCGCAGTACTACCAGACGAGCCTTCTCCGCAGTACTACCAGACAAGCCTTCTCCGCAGTACTACCAGACAAGCCTTCTCCGCAGTACTACCAGACAAGCCTTCTCCGCAGTACTACCAGACAAGCCTTCTCCGCAGTACTACCAGACAAGCCTTCTCCGCAGTACTACCAGAGCATTTTCTATCTGCATTTCGTCAGGGGGCATAAAGCAGCAGCACTCTGTCATTTCAGGGTAGCAAAGGGTTACAGTGAAAGGTTAATATTGCTGATGTACAACATTGTAGTCCAGAGTTTGTCTAGCCATCTTTACTGTCTGTGTGGATACTGGATGTTCTGTCTGCTGCTGTACAAGTTTTCTGTAGGCGATTTCTTTCCTTCTACTCCCAGAACATACTGTATGGGTTGTTTGGATACTGTTAATTTACCTTGTTTGCTGTATGTGTGTGTTTTCCCTGCATCGGACTGACATCTCAGCCAGGATGTGTTGTGCCATGTGCCCTTTATTTCCTGAATAGGTTCTGACTGATTTCTTGAATTTCATCAGGTAGTTATTGAATGTTAATTACTTTAAAAATCAGTTCTGCACAAGTGGCATTCTGCATCTGTGTATTTTAATGATGTTAAACTTTGTTAGATTCACCAGTACTGTGATTCAGGATGCAGGGTTTAAAGAGATCATTAACCTTTTTGCAGGTGCACACTCAAGCTTAGAGGAGTATTTCAATGAGCTCAAATAAGGCAGGAGCAGCGTGTGCTGACTGATGATTTCATGTTTCACCAACAAAGTGAGTTTTGCCAGGATCACACCATTCTGGTGCAGAACCTAATATTTTACATGTAGGAGTACTATGTGGCCTTGAGACTCTAGGCAGAGTCTTGTTAGGGCACAAAGCGGTAATTCAGAGGAAAGATTAAAATGAACAAAGACCCAGGAACGCTCACACAGTAATTTGCAGGTTTCAAATATTTATCAAGGTTGTTCCCACATTATATACGTGGATGCGGTACACTTGAGATGCTGTTAAACTGAGGTCCTCTCTGCTCTGTTGGTAGTTCAAATGGATGCTAAAGCCCTTTTTTAATGTTACTTGTGATTGTGAATAAGGACCTTTGGAGTTTCATGATGTCTTGGCCAGATTTGCCCTAGCCAGTATAGTTGCCATTTTTGTTCTGTTTTGCAAAGGAGGCAGAGACCCTGTGGGGGATCTGCCCAGTCAGGACAGTTAAATAAACTATGTCACAGTAGAGTTTATGTAGAAAACTAGTATTGTTAACAACGAACATGTTAAATGATTTACAGTGCTGTTTTATTTTGAGTGTCATTCTAATTGAAGTATTGGAATATTGTGGCATTTAGGTGTGCAGACATTTTTAATGATAACCTAATACTTTATTCCTGTGTACAGTACAAGCTCCAGATGTCAGGCACTTAACTGCATGCACCTTGGTGTGATAGTGTCATCACTGTTTCTATAGCAACAGCAGTGAATGCATTCTGTGATCCACTCTCCTGTGGGTTTAAACTGAAGACATAATATGGTGCTGGATGGAAAAAACCTTGAAGCTAAATGATAAAAATTTAACTTGACTATGAAAAGATGAAAATGTTTCTTTTTTTAATGGGTGGAAAGTTTTTTTTTTTTTGTAATGATTCCAGAACACCTTATGCCAGAATGGTGATGTTTGCTTTTGAGTTAATAATGATGTCCTTTGTATTCAAGGTTTCTCTTACGTATTTCTTCTTTCTTTTGTTTTTCTTTTATTTGAAACCAGCTTTGTTTGAATCCTTTTCCTTGGCTTGCCTAAAGCCTGTCACTAGAGTGATTGTTAAAGCAGAAATAGAAAATGACAATTAATAGATAGGCGGAGAGTGCTTTAAATGTGTTTACTTTCTGCTGTGTTTTCTGTGTTGTTCTTTGTATGTTTATCAGGCAGTTAACATGTGAAAAGAAAATCACCAGCCTTAGTCATAATTAGAATGTTTGTATCTCGACATGGAAGTAGCGATTAAAAACTTAATTTAGTTACAGGAAATGTTGCCATAGTGTTGTTGTACTGACCATGTGTGGAAACAAAGTAAGAATCCAACAAAAGTAAAATCATACGATGTGTGAGTGTAGCATGACTCACCTGGGCATCTCGTTTTCAGTATCTGCTGTAGAAACATACAAGCTACCTACACCCCTTCTATTCATACACGTCAGAGACATGTACACAAACCACTGTAATAAAACTGCTGAAAATATACCTCAACTTTCACAGCCTTTGAAGACTGTGAAATTTGCCTAACTGGAAAATAGTCAAATTAATATAAATAAACAAAATGAGACACATTCATAAGTTCATAGATATATACTAGGCTAATGACTATTAGGGCCTTTATAAGCATAGTAAAGCAACCCAACCCAATTGCATCCCCTTGTAACGTGTACATCTTAATTGGGGGAGGGTATGTTAGTTAGGAGGTTGCTAAAAGTCGTGTGTGTGTGTATGTGTGTGTGGACGGGGGGTTATGTTAGGGAATCTTTTCTATCAGCTTTTGTCTATAAGAGACATGGGGGGGAGGGGGGGGCAGCCCAGGGATGAATTTATGATTTCCCATCTAGTGTTAATTAGGGAAGGTTTACTGTCAGTCTCTGTAAGAGACATGGGGGGGGTCAGCCTACGGATGAATTTGTGATTCCCCATTCAGTGGTCAGGGTTACATTTGAATAGGGTTAGGGATGGACTCTGCTTCACATGGGTAGATCATGGGTATCCTATGAGACACATAGCTGTTTTGCTGACATGTTCTATTTATGTTGCAAGCAAAGTTCACGTCCCGGGATCTAGTGTTTCTGGTGCTATTGGTTTTACGGATGTGCCGAAGCTGCTTGGATCTAAGAATGCTTTATATACCAAGCACAGATTGCCTTACAACAACCTGTAGGAGACTAAGTAAGGAGACAAGGCTGTAAGGTGATCGGTACAGGATCTGGATTCTCTTGGTGAGAACCGTCTGTGGTCATTCTAGTTGTTGCATATACCTAGTCAGCTATATGCCGAAGGGGGGACATTGTACTCGGTAGTAGGTCTGATAAAGGCTTTGAGAGTGGTACTATAACTTTCCTTGTCCCATGGGTGACAGAGAATGATTTTCTTACCACCTTGGGGTTGTGAGGGTGGCCTAATGGTTAAGGTGTTTGCCTTACAAACACAAGGTGCAGGGTTTTTGTCTCACAAGGGATAATTGGCTAGGTTTAAAATGGCTCACAAGGGCAGTTAGCTTAGTACTAATCTATGAACCTTGGCTATGTGTTGGTCAAAGGCCAGTTTACCGTCTATGTATGTTCCCAGATCTCTAACTATTGGGTCAACTCGTAGGTGTGTCTTATCAACAGAGTAATTTGCTTGGGTTGATGTTTTTCCAAAAGGCACTGAAATACACTTCTTTGCGTTTAGTTTTAATCTCCGTGGTTTGACACCAGTCATTTGCCTGTGTTAGAACCTCTTGCAGGATGTTAGTGTCATGAGGAGAATTTATGATGGCTCCCAATTAGCAGTAGTCTGTGATCTTGGTGAGTCATAGGCCCTTGATATTAGCCTTGACCGCTGAGAAGTAGATGCCAAACAGGAGTGGGCCCAGCATGGAGCCCTGTGGAACTCCTCTGGTGACCTGTCTTATGGTGGAGGTGGTCTCACCAATCCTGATGACTTGGGTCCTATCTGTTAGCCAGCTGGCAATCCAATGAGTTGTGTAGGGATTTTTGTCTAAAATACCTGAGTTAGGGTATTGTGTCAAATGCTTTAGTCAGGTCTACGTAGGCGGCATGTGCTGTTTTGCTTTTATCCATTGCCTTGGTTACCTTCTCAAAGAAGTCTACCAGGGTAAGTGAGCATGACCTTCCTTTGACAAAACCAAACAGGGACGGGTCGAGAGTCTTCAGGTTGCTAATATCTTTGTTGACCATTTTCCACGATAATTCATTCCATGGCTTGACATATTAGACTAGTTCTGATTCTTTGTTGGAAATGTACACTCTTGTTCATTTTTAAACCTTGAAGTAATTCAGTAATTTCTCTGCCTCTGTGAGAATGGGCTGTTGTTCAGCACAGTATGTCTTCTTTTTCTGTTTACTATATGTCAGTGTATAGCTAATAAAGTAACAGCAATAGAAACAGAAACGTACAGACATATGTCACTGTTGTGTCTTTCGGCTTTTCCCGGTTAGGGGTCGCCACAGCAGAACTCCGGTCCGCTAATGATTGGCAGTTGATTTTTACGTGCTGAGTTGCCAGCCCTAACGCACAACCTTCAACGAAGGTACGCCCATTCATGCACTTCTCCACGCAGAAGACGCTCTAGCTGAGAGTCGAACAGACATATGTCACTAATTCAAAAAAATAAGCAAAACCTCATAAATATTGAGAATTATTTGTAAAATGTTAGCCGAGTCAGAGGGTGCAAAGACCAGTCATTCTTTGTTTCTCTGATCTTTGTTTATTTCCCCATCTAAAGATTTGTTGTGCTGTCTGTTCTCTGCTGAAGTAGTGGGCAAAGGTTTGCATCTCCCAAGTGAATATATTGGTTTTGTTTCTTAAAGGCTGCAAAGCTGATCAGGCATACTTAATTTAGTTAATATTTGTTAGCCAGGGTGATGAACTGATTTTTCAGCCACTGCCTGGGCCAAAATAATTTGACAAAAAGATCATTTAGTATTCAAAAACTACACGGTTAAACACTTCTACAAAATTTAGAATTCAAAGCCCCTAAAATGAATAGCTTGTTTTTTGACCTCTTGTATCTTTTGTGATGCTTAGATCATTTGTTTACTGATTTTTATCTGTGCATTTTATAAACCATTTCCCCCTTCAGTCAAGCATATTTATTGTTGTTGTCTTTTTTGTGCAGATAGTCCGTTATGATTTTTCACCGAGACTGGATGTCTTTTTGGAACCGCTTGCTTGCTTTTCTTCCAACAACTTTATTGTACTTAACTCGGCCCTTCTGTTGTGTTTTTTATAATATGCTATTCTATAATTTGGGTTTGCTAAATCCTTAAGATGTGAATTGGTCATATTACGGAAGTGTGAAGTTCTGAACGTTATTATAGTCGTTCTGTTTTTTTTTTTTCACTCCAGATAGGATGTGACATATATCAGTGCTTATCATTTGGAAAGATAAGCCAGCTGCATTAGTTTGGCTATGAAAAATGACAAACAGCTTGTTGGAATTGTGAAAATACAGTCCAATGGGGTATGTGCAATCTGTAGCCCACTTTTGGAGACTGCTAAATAGTCATTTTCCATATGCAGATCACTTAATTACTGCATCCAGCATACACTGAGTACCTCCCTTGAAAAAGGTTTTCTGCTGAAATAGCGTTGATCTTCACCAGCATTTACCAACTCACCACAGTCTGATTATTTGCCACCCACCGCATTAACTTCCCTTTGTGTGTCATGACTTTTTCTTAGAGTTTGTGTATATCCAGCAATCTCAGTCTCTCCCTCAATGTAACTTTTACCTATTCACTCTTTTTCTCCAAACTGTTTTTTTTTTCTTCCTGCAATTCTCATATTTTGAAAAATGCCCTAGGGAAACAAATATCTTCACTGAGTAATACCTTAGACATCATTTGAAGGAGGTCCATAGGAAATATGCAGTTGACCCCTTAAGGATATAAAAGTGTTTCAACTCCCTGACATCTGAATGCTCTTGACTTTTTACTTTTTATAGACTTTTAAGTTTTTCAAGCCAATAAACCCAAACCCTCAACTAATTGTAGACATTAGAGCATAAATGGATGGTTAAGGTTCATATGCTTATACACAAGTACTAGGTTGGCTGCCCTTTGCAGGCCATTTTAAATTCTTCAAATCAGTCTTCAGAGCTGTGGACGAGGGTAAGGCAGTCCACACAGCCTATCTGGATCTCGCCAAGGCTTTCGACACCATCCCCCACTCTGGAATCATAGATAAACTTACTAAGCCGGGCATAAATCCCTATGTCACTCAATGAGTTGCCAACTGGCTTACTGACAGAACCCAGACTGTAAAAGTAGCCGACTCCAAATCCAGCTCCAAACAAGTGACAAGTGGAGTACCTCAGGGTTCAGTCCTGGGACCACTCTTGTTTGGCATCTACTTCTCTGAAGTACAGGCCAACACTAAGGGACTCTGGCTAACAAAGTTCGCAGATGACTGCAAACTGGGAGCCATTATTGAATCCACAGATGATGTGGATACTCTACAAAGGGGCCTTACAGAAACAGATGCCTGGTGCCAGAGCCATGGGCTCAAGCTTAATGCCAAGAAATGTATACTTATCCCATTTGGAAAAAAACATGTACCCATGAATTACCACATAGGTGACAAGACACTAAACATCGAAAGTGTAATGAGAGACTTAGGGACACAGGTGGACAGTGGTCTCACTTTCGATAACCACATCGCCACAACAGTCAGGAAATCCTTCTATGTGGCACACCTCATCACTAAGGGCTTTTCATCCAGAAAAAAGGAGGACTTTGTCCCACTGTACTCATCCCTCATTGGATCCATTATAGAGTATAATGCCCTGTTTGGTATGTACCTCACAAGACATCTGCAACAGCTGGAAAGGCCACAGAAATACCTCACTAAAAGAATCACAGGCCTAAAGCAGATGCCATATCCTGACCGTCTGAAAAACCTCCAGCTATACTCTGTGGCATATCGTCTACTCAGAGGTGATCTCTGCTTAACATACATGGCCATGTCAGAGCTGTTGGACATGTTCCACTTAAAGAAATCCCAATCCTTCAGAGCCACACGCTCCAGGGATCTAAACCTTGTCATCACAATGAACAAAACATGCTGGAGGGATAGGTTCCTGACCCAGAGACTCCCCATACTCTGGAATAGACTGCCCATGCATGTCAAGCAGAGTGCCTCATTGGCCCTCTTCAAAAGGAACCTTGTTGATTGGATGGGAGATAGGAAATTCACCCTGGGGATCATGTCATTCGCCCTGCTAGACAGGGGTCCAGAGAAGTAAATATTGTGGGAAGAAATCTCCAGGGAATTGTTATGGCTAGGCTTGCATAGGCCCTAGGGCCGATAGCCTAGTACCAACCTATGAACCAGACTGAGTATTTCTGATGCCATTTAACTTGCTGATGTGTGCAGTAGGTCTTCAGAATTGGGTATGAAGATCCCTGTTTGTCCCTTGGTCTGTGTAGGACATGTTGTTTAGGCCTTGTAGTCTTTTAGTAAGGTATCTCTGTAGATGATGTTCATCGTGCATACAGCTGCAGTCATCACACTTGGGTTATCCTGCCGTCAGGCGGGTCCTCGGTCGGCCGAATTCCAAAGTCTAGGTCCGGCGTCGGTTGTCGTCACTTCTTCCCTGACGTCAGTGCGGCAGGGGTATAAAAGAGGCAGCCGACGCCATTTTCTTCAGTCTTTCTTGCCGCACGGTGCCCGAAGCAGAAGCAGTTTGCAAGTGCCGGTCGGCCAGCTCCTGAGATTTACGAACAGTATTTCAGCTGAAGTCTTCTTTAAAGCTAAGTACCCCATTGGGGAAACTTTTCTTGCCTCAGACTGATGTCAGACAAAGTTAATAATTGCATTTCTTGTGGGAAGCAAATACTGCATAAGGATTTTCACTCTTACTGTATACCCTGCTTAGGGCCAGACCACGACGTCTCGGCCTGCCGTTTTTGTGCTAGGTTTAACAAGCGCACTATTAAGCGCCGGGCGGAGTTCACCCTTCATTATTTTGGCAAAAAAATTAATTCTCTCATGTCGTCGGATGCTCCGACGCCAGTTTTAGGCAAAAGACACAAGGATACGGATAGGCATCCGAGGCCTGCACCAAGTACTGAGATCACGCTTAGGCCGACTACCGGTTCTCCGGTTCTCAGCGAGGCGCCTATGCAGCCCCTGACTACCGATGAAACTATTTTACCGGCGACTTCAGTACCCGAGGCCGCAGGATCCTCGGTCTCTATTCCCACTGCAGATACCGACGCCACTCTTGGCGGGGAAACCGAAATTTTAGCGAGGCCTGCCATTTCTGAAGGCGTTTTCAGGCCTACCACCTCCTCTTTTAAATCATTCACTAAGTCTAAAGCTACAATGAAAATTAAAAAACAAGGGCCTCAGACCCCCTCTCAAGGCCCCATGCCTAAAAAACAGATGCTTAAAATGGCTGAGGATTTGATTACTCTCATCAGGGGTTCTCAACCCCCCTCAGACAAAAGACCCAGGTTGGAGGAAGACTACCCTTCCTCAGACCAGGCTTCTATTACTTCAGACCATTCTGAGGACCAGGATTACACCTATTCCCCATTTGAAGACTCGGATACTGAGGAGTCTATTCCCTTGGTCTCCCCCGCTGAGGACTTCTCTTTTGGGGAAACCCTGCATACACTGAGAGAGCACTTCCACTGGGAAGGCCAAGATTACTCAGATTCCAAGAAAAGGCTCAGGGAATTTCTGCTACTTCCCCAGCATAGGCCCCTGGCTATTCCTCCTGTCTTAGATATTTTGGATGATGTGTACGCAGAAGCCAGTCTTAATCCAGACTCATTACCTCCAGCCCCTGTTAAACCAGACAGATATTACCAGGTTCCTGATTCTCACCGGTTCCTTTATAAAAGCCATACTGCTGACCCAGAAACAATTTCACAGGGTCCCAAGGGGATTAAGGCCTCTACTGCTAAAAACCCTTTGCCTTCAGAGAGAGATTCTAGAGCATTAGAAAGGTGGGGGAAAAAGGTGTATACATCAGCCACTTTAACCATGAGGGCATTAAACTGTCAATTTCATATGTTAAAATACCAGTAGTTCTTGCTATCTCAGCTGAAAGGCAAAATGACACAGACAGAACAACCAGACTTGAAAGAGTTGCAGGATTTGTTGCATGGAGCAGAACAAGTGAGGAAACATACCTTGCAGTGTGGTTTTGATGCTTTAGAGGCCTCATGCAGAGCCGTTGTCACAGGGTCTGTCATACGTAGGCATGCTTGGCTCAAAGAGCAAACCTTACCAGATCATGTCAAAGCAAAGTTATTAGATGCACCACTACAAAAAGATGTATTGTTCGGTGTTAAAGCTGAGGAGGTACTAAAGAAAATGGAGGAAAAAGCGAAATCTATGCAAACAGTTAAAGATTTCTTGCAGGTGCAGCCTCCACGCTTCAGCAGAAACTGGCCTTCAAAAAATTGGTCCTTTCCAGCCACGGACAGACCCCAAAGGGGCAGATACAGACACCCAAGGGGTAGAGGACAACCTCATGGATCTTACAGAGCTAGACAGTGGCAAACACCAACCCCCAGAGGTGGAGAAGACAGACCACAGTCATTTAGGAAACAGATGCAATAACTTTCCCCTATGCCTGCCAAACAAAGATATAATGGCAGCACCTTTGGGCGGAAAACTGGCCTTATTTTCAAAAAACTGGCACATTGTAACACAGGACAAATGGATTCTGGATATTATAGACAGAGGCTACAGGTTCCACTTTCACACCCTTCCAAAAATGAGAGGCATGCCAAACCTGCCACAAAATCAATGGGCAGAGGCACAAAGGCAAATTTCTGCTCTCATGGATATGAAAGCAATTCAAGAGGTACCTACAAAAGAACAAGGTCAAGGTTTTTATTCAAGACTATTTCTGGTACCAAGGAAGGACAAAGATTGGAGAGCCATCTTAGACCTCTCTATTCTAAACACATATCTAGAGGTACCAAAATTCAAGATGCTCACATTACAGCAGCTTCTTCCCATGCTGGGCAAGGAGTCTTGGCTGGTAACGTTGGACCTCAAGGAGGCATACCTGCATGTCCCTATCAGACAAGATTGCAGAAGATACCTCAGATTTCTTGCAGGTTCAACCCATTACCAATTCTCTGCATTGCCCTTTGGCTTATCTACTGCGCCCAGAGTGTTTACGAAATGCCTGGCATCAGTAATTGCCTTCTGCAGACAACGAGGAATCCAAATCTACCCATATCTGGACGACTGCCTGATCCAAGCAGACAGAAAGGAACTTCTATTGCAACATCTGGCGTTTGTAATAAATCTGTTAAACTGCCTGGGGTACACAGTGAACAAAAAGAAATCAAAACTAATACCTTCTCAACAGATAATTTTCCTGGGTGCCAGCTTAAATACAACAACCCAGATGGCTTACCTCACGCCAGACAAACAAGGGCAACTGTCTCAATACTACAACAAAATGGCAACTTTAACCAGGCTAACTGCAAGGAAAATCCTGCAGGCTCTGGGGTTCATGGCATCTTGCATCCTACTAATACCATTTGCAAAGCTGCATATGAGGAAACTACAATGGTACCTAAAAAACTTATGGTCTCAGCACAGCCACAACTTGGAAACAATTATACCACTCATTCCATGCCTTGAAAAGGAATTTTTGTGGTGGGCTCAAGCATGCCAAAGAAACACAGGTCTTCCTTTCTGTTTACCACAAGCAACTCAAATCATCACAACAGACGCCTCAGACTACGCCTGGGGAGCACACATGGCAGGTCAGTGTATTCAGGGAAAATGGTCCCAAAAAGATATGCACCTACACATCAACCAAAAGGAGATGCTAGCCGTGCAAAATGCTCTTATGACCTTCAAAGACCTACTGCATCCAGGCCAGCTATTAATAAGGACAGACAACACCACAGTCATGTGGTACATAAACAAACAGGGGTTACGCATTCATACCCCCTGTGCAGGCAAGCCATGACCCTGTGGAACACAGCACTGGAATTACAAATTCAACTACAGGCACAATTTCTGCCAGGGAAGGAAAACACACTGGCAGACAACCTAAGCAGAAATATGACAGATCCACACGAATGGAAGTTGCATCCTCAAGTTTTCACAAAGATAACTCAGGCATGGGGACAGCCAGACATAGATCTATTTGCTACCCACAGAAATTACCAGTTGAAAAAATTCTGCTCAAGGACCTATCATCCACAGGCCTGGAAAGTGGACGCACTCTCTTTCAATTGGACAGCATTGACAGTCTATGCCTTCCCGCCTCCACCTCTACTGGCCAAAGTCCTACTAAAAACCAGAGCAGAGAGGCCGCAAATGATTCTCATTGCTCCAGACTGGCCACGACAGAACTGGTATCCTCTCCTAAAGAGCCTGTCACACTCACCACCATGGATCCTTCCTCAAGTTCCTCTTCTGTTGTCCCAGCACAACTACAAGACCCTTCACAGCCAGCTCAGAACGCTAAATCTAGCTGCATGGAGAATACCTTAGTTTACCAACAAACTCTCCTCTCCAAGGAGGTACAGGATGTCATCTTGGAGGCCAGACCCTCCACTAGAAAAACCTACTCCGCCAAATGGAAACGATTTTGTTCCTGGAATCAAGCAAAGGGTCAGAATCCTTGGGTAATAAATATACCTCAGATTTTACAGTACCTAACTGAGATGTTAAACAGTGGCCTCTCCTTCTCTTCCATCAAGATCCACGCTTCAGCCATTTCAGCACAATACAATACGGATCCTCCTTTATTCTCTCATCCTCTATTAAGGCAGTTCCTCAGAGGGGCAAAAAATATAAAACCCCCACGGAAACCACCAGCTCCAGCTTGGGACCTCAACTTCGTATTGGAGAAGCTGACACTGCCTCCTTTTGAGCCGGCTTCTTCAGCAGAGCTACAATACTTGTCATGGAAAACAGCCTTCCTTCTGGCTATTACCTCAGCATGCAGGGTTTCGGAGCTACAGGCCCTCATGGCTGTGCAACCATTCATCATCTTCCATCAGGACAGGGTTTCCTTACGAACCAACCCTACCTTCATGCCAAAGGTAGTATCCAGTGTGGCTTTTAATCAGTCTATTCATTTACCTACCTTTTATCCAAACCCACAGAACAAAGGAGAGAGGCTACTACATTCCTTGGACATTCACAGGAAACTTCGTTATTACTTGGACAGAACAAAGTCATTCAGAAAATCTGAGCAGCTCTTTGTGTCCTATGCTACAGGTGCTCAAGGAAAGGCTATTTCCAAACAGACTATTTCAAAATGGATAGCCCACTGCATACGCTTTTGTTATTCATTTCATGGAAAATCAGTGCCTGTATACATCAGATCCCACTCCACCAGGGCTACAGCTACCTCTGCAGCTTTCCTCAGGGGGGTCCCTACCAAGGACATTTTGGAAGCAGCTACTTGGAGTTCAGTGCACACTTTCTCCAAGCACTATACTCAAAATCTAGAGCAGGCTTTGCCACAGCAGTTCTGCAGGGCATTCTAGCCCCTCCTAATTCCTCTTAGTACCAGCCACCCTTCCTTAGCTTTGGGATTCTACCCAAGTGTGATGACTGCAGCTGTATGCACGATGAACATAGTACAGTTTTGTACCTACCATAAATGTAGATGTTCGAGTGCGCATACAGCTGCAGTCCAGGTTACCCTCCCTCCATCCCCTCTTAGGACAGGGCCTATGACAAACACCTTTAACATACAACCTATTTGGGGTATTCCTTTATGGTGTATTTGCTTGCAACTACTGTTTTGATTTATCTACTTGTGTATGTTTGCATGACATCATGTTTTGCCTTCCTTTCTTGGGGCACCTGACATCTGGGGCAAGAAAAACTGAAGAAAGTGGCGGCGGCTGCCTCTTTTATTACCCCTGCCGCACTGACGTCAGGGAAGAAGCGACGACAACCGACGCCGGACCTAGACTTTGGAATTCGGACGACCGAGGACCCGCCTGACGGCAGGATAACCCAAGTGTGATGACTGTAGCTGTATGCGCACTCGAACATCTACATTTATTGTAGGTACAAAACTGTACTTTTCAGCTGTTGCATGTATCTGGATAGACACATGCCAAAAAGGTGCACCACACTCAATAATTTGTCCAATGGCCATGCAAATGGGGATGATAACATCTCTAGATCTCAACATGATTCCTTTGTTTATATTGGACAGTTTCTGAGGACACTGCATTTAAAAAAGCCTTATGTCCATAACATGAGGGTGAGTGCAAAATTTCTTAAGAACTAAAACAGCAGGTAAAATGTTAGACAGAAGTGCTACATTAGCAGAAATATGCAAAAATACCATGGTAAACCAGAATATTAACTGTGGAGTACATTAAAACCACCTATGAAGGAGACTCATGGAAAATATGCAAATAACCCTTTAAGGGACATACAGGTCTGTTGCTACTGCTTCTGAAATGTGCACCGATTATTTTTTCTGAAGAAGTTTAAGGTTTTACAAAATGGAGATTCATGCAATATTTTGTACACCGTAATAATTTTCCTTTTTTAATAGCTTCTGATCTACCCTTGACTAAAAACTCTACCAGAGCATTAAATTGCCTTACTCTGTGACTCTGAGTAACTTGGTTAGCCATACAGTTCTCCCAGGCCACTCGTTCATAGGTTCATACCAGGCTAATGACCACTGGGCCTTTGTAAACCTAGCCATGCATCCCAAAATCCCTTGATAAGTATAAGCAGGATCTTGGGAGATGAAACATTTACAAACAGGGGCCTAGGAGATGAACCATTTACAGGCTGCCTGTGTCCATTAGAGCATAGGTGCCAAACCAGGGATGAATTTCCTGTTCTGAATTGCGTTATTGAGGAACTCTGCTCCATATGGATGGTGAGCCTGATGTTCTTCGTGTTTCACTGTTGCAGTAATCACCCGTGGGTTATCCCTGCTGTGGTAGCCCTCGGCTGGCCTGAATATCAGAGTCAATGTTTTTCTGCATCGGCTATGGTCACTTGTGACTGACGTCAGGTCGTCACTGCTATAAAGCAAGGCAGCCGACACCATTACATCAGTCTATATTGGAGCTTGTAGCAGTAGCAGTTCGCAAGTGTGCCGGTCAGTCACTACTAGAGCTCGAATTACAGCCGAAAATGTCCAAAGCTAAGTACCCCATTGGGGATCTTTTTTTCTTGCACTAACCGATGTCTGAAAAAGTTAACAATTGTCTCGCTTGTGGAAAGCACATCCCACACAAAGACTTCCATTCATACTGCATCACTTGTTTAGGCCCAAACCACGACTTCCCCCGTTGCTGGTTCTGTGCCCTCTTTAACATGAGAACCATTTGTCGTAGAGATCTTATTGTAGACAGGTAAAAATCCATTTTCACATTTCAAAATGGCGGCGTCTGTCAGCCAACAGTCTGTAGACATTCCGAAAAATTGTAGAGATAAAGATAGAGACAGACCACACAAGGCTAAGCCTTCCGACGACACTACCGCTAAGCAGATCGTCAGTTCCCCAGAATTCAGTGGGGCACTTTTGCAGCCCCTGATGCCCAATACGATATCTACGCTGGCCTCTACCGAGACCCTTTCGGAATCGTATATGCCACAGAAATCTTCTTAGTCTTCCAAGCCTTTGATTGTCTCTGCCTCAGTTTGGTCCTGAGCCGCGATGCAAGAACCGGCTTCCAAGGAGGCCTTTCGCTCTACCGATTTCTAGACAAAAAACATCTTCTCATCTGACTACCGTTTCTCTCAGACCGATGGATACTCTTAGGCCTAGAAGCCAGGCCACTCCTAGAAAATCTACCTCTGGTCACCATCTTACTTGTGCTCCACCACCCCAAGCCCAAATGCTTAAGATGGCAGAGGATCTTATCTCCTTTATCTTACCCTAGTCAGACCACAACTTCTAAAAGGAAAAGACCCTTCTCGTGAAATTATGACAGAGTAGGATTCTGAGGAATCTGATTATTAAGATTTTGAAGAAGAACAATAACCTCTGAATGCTTATGAGGATTCAGATGCAGCAGAATCTATCCCGTCTGCCTCCCCACCAGAAGACCTTTCCTTTGGGGATACCCTTCACATCCTCAGGGAACATTTCTACTGGGAATCTCAGGACTTCCCTCAGTCTAAGAAAAGACTAAGAGAGTTTCTAGACCTGCCCCAGCACTGACCCCTGGCCATCCCTCCAGTCTTAGAAGTGGTGGATGATGTTTTCCATGTATCCAGCTTAGCCCCTGACACCCTCCAAACCTGACAGGTGCTACAGAGTACCGGATTATCACAAATACCTGTAGTGAAATCCTGCTGCCTCCCGGAGGTCATTACACAGGGACTTAAAGGAGCTAAGACTAGTTCTACAAAGAATCCTATTCCTTCTGACAAGGGTTCCAGAGCTCTGGACAGATGTGGTAAAAAAGTATACACCTCTGCAGCCTTAGCTATCAGAGCTCTCAACTGTCAGTTCCATATGTTAAAATATCAACAACACACTTTGGAACTATTAAAGCAAAATATTTCTACCTTTCTGACTGTGCCAATTTGAAAGAGTTAGCAGATTTACTGCACTCTACTTGTCAAGTGGCCAAACATTTATTGTACTGTGGATATGATGTCCTAGAAGCCTCAAGCAGGGCACTAGTGTCAGGATCTGTCATTAGGAGACATGCATGGTTGAAGGAACAAACTCTCCCTGATCATGTCAAGTCTAAATTAATTGATGCACCCCTGGATAAGGAGGCATGTTTGGAGTAAAAGCAGAAAAGGTACTTAAAAAGATGGAAGACAAAGCAAAATCTATGCAAACAGTAAAATGTTTCTTTCAGGTATAACCTCCTAGGTTCAGCAGGAATTTTCCCTCTAAACACTGGTCCTTTCCTGCACCTAGCAGACAGAGGCAAGGTAAGTCCTACAGGGACATACCACCCAGGCCCCTATCCCAGGGACAGCAGAGAACCAAACAGTGGACCACCTCTGCCCCAAAGGCAGGGAGTTCTAAGCCATCCTTCTATGGCAAAAATTCTCAATGACTACTTCTCCCCCTCTGCCCCCCCCCCTTTCACTCACCAAAAGCTAGGAGGAAGGCTCTCCCTCTGCAAAGAAAATTGGATTTCTGTAACAAAAGACCATTTGGTCTTAAAGATCATTTTTCAGGGATACAAATTTTCTTTCAACGAACTCCCAATTCCAAGAGGGTACCCAGACTTACCTTCAAGTCAGTGGGCAGAGGCATTGAAAAAAGTCCCAAACTGTCATATCCCAGGGGGCAGTAGAAAATGTTACCGCAGATCAAACAGGCAAAGGCATTTATTCCAGTCTTTTCCTTATTCCCAGAAAAGAGGGCACTTGGCACCCCATTCTGGATCTAGCCATTCTGAACACCTCTCTGGTGGTTCCCAAATTCAAAATGCCAACTTTGCAGACAAAAAATGCCTGGTTAGTGACCCTAGACCTAAAAGATGCCTACCTCCACGTCCCTATAAGGGAATCCTGCAGGAAATTCCTGTGCTTCAGAGCAGGCTCACAATAATTTCAGTTCTCTGTGCTACCCTTTGGCTTATGTACTGCTCCCAGGGTATTCACCAAATGCTTAGCCCTGGCTATAGCATTTTGCAGATGGAGAAATATGCAACTTTACCCTTATCTGGACGACTGCCTCATTCAGGCAGAGTGCAAAGAAAAGCTACTCCAAGACCTCCTCTTTGTCTAATCCCGCCTAACTTCCTTACGGTTCACCATCAACGAGAAGAAATCAAAGCAAACACCCTCCACGAGGATCATTTTCTTTGGAGCACCGCTGGACATAGCATCCCAAATGTCCTTCCAATCCTGCCTCTCTGCTTTACCCAGCTGGCTTCCTGAAGTCACACCACTACAAGGAAGTTCCTGCAAGCCTTGGGGTACATGGCGTCTTGCATCCTTCTAATTCCTCTGGCCAGGCTTCACATGAGAAAATTTCAGTAGTATCTAAAGAACCTTGGTGTCAGCACTGTCAGCCTCTAGAGACCTCTCTTCCTCTGATCCCCTGTATAGGGGCCACGTTTCTCTGGTGGGCAGGGGCCTGTGCTAAGAACAAGGGTCTTCCCTTCATCCTCCGCCCTACCGGGTAGGACCATCACCACCACCACCTCAGACATTGCTTGGGGCGCTCACCTGGCAGGCAGGTGCACCCAAGGCCTTTGGGATGCCCAGCACCTTCCCTTACACATCAACCAGAAGGAAATGATGGCAGTACAAATGGCTCTGACGTCCTTCAAACCCCATCTCAGGCCAGGGGTTCTCCATATCAAAACAGACACCACTGTAATGTACTACATCAACAAACAGGGAGGTGGTGAGGGAGGGATGCTGCACCCAGACTTGCAGACTGTCAAACTGTCAGCAAGGCTAATACTCTAAAAGCTAACAAGGGACCGCTGTTAAGCAAACCCGTCCTAGACAGTCTCACAGAGGCTAGAAGGCCCAGCACCAGCATGGAAATGGAAAAGATTCTGCTCCTGGAGCCAGTCCAGAGGGGGGCAGTTCCTCACAACCTTCCATCCCTCTTATCCAGAACTATCTAGCCGAGTTACTCAATAATGGCCTCTCCTTCTCTTCTATTAAAATCCACGCCACAGCCATTTCAGCTCATTTCGATACAAACCAGCCCCTGTTTTCACATCCTTTGATTGAACAATTCCTCAGAGGGGCTTTTAATGTCAGAGCTCGCAGAAGGCCACCCACGGCAGCCTGGGACCTGAATTATGTTTTGGAAAAACTAACCTTAACATCTTTCAAACCTGCTGCTTCAGCAGGACTGAAATACCTCTCTTGGAAGACTGCTTTCCTACTAGCTATCACCTCAGCCAGAAGGGTTTCAGAATTTCAGGCACTGATGGCCATTGAGCCCTTCATCGTTTTCCATGCAGACAGGGTCTCCCTGAGGACTTAACCCTTCCTTTATGCCCAAGGTGGTATCTAATGTGAGTCTCTACCAGGCCATACATCTACCCACCTTCTTCCCTAACCCTCAAAACAAGGGGGAAAGAATTCTGCACTCACTAGATGTGCACAGACAACTCAGATACTACCTGGACCGTACTAAACCCTTCAGGAAAATAGAACAACTTCTTGTCAGCTTGGCCCCAGGAGCAGAGGGGAAGCCCATTTCCAAGCAAACCATTTCGAAATAGATATCGCACCGTATTGGTTTCTTCTACAGATCACATGGGAAAGCACCCCTAAGTCTCTTCGTACCCATTCCACTAGGACAGCCTCCACTTCCACAACATTCCTCAGAGGAGTTCCCACCAGGGACATCTTTGCAAAAAATCCATGTAGAGCATCGAGAGAAATGTATCTCCAGAAGCCTGGTTCTCTCGGACCCTAACTGTTAGGTGCTTGCTAGTACCTGGGTACTAAAAATTAATATTTGGAAAAGTGGAAAGTTATTGGGAATTATCCCAGTGATGCAAGTCCCAAAAGCATATGTGAAAAATGATAAGCACTGTGGTTGTTGTCAGAGGTCTTATTTTAAAAGCGTCATAAAAATCTTAGACTCCTAATATAAAGTAGAAAAACATCAACATAAAAAATAGAAAAATGAAATAAAACCATAAAACGTAGATGTGATTAACTTTTTTTTTTTTTTTATTTGTGGTGGATGAGTGCAGTAATAAAGCGAGAAACAAACATACATGTAATTAGTAATAATCAACTGGCTTACAGTAAGTTGACTCTTGCTGTGAATGTGTGTAAAAAACAGTGTGGGACTTTTAATCTGTCATGTTACAACAAAAAACATTCATTTCAACATATAGATCGTAACAGCGGGGACACAGTGAGGCTTTTATTGTGCCTTTACATCATGTTTTTCAACAGTAATTGAATGTTTACGTATCTCAATAAAGAGTTTTAGTGTGTTGCAAAAAATGGGATGGGCTATGCTTAGTGCGTGTGAGTCCGCGTGTCTGTGAGAATTGCGTGTTTTGATTGAAACTTAGAGCTTTAACAAATTGGCCAATCGCTGTTAAGTGTGGGTCCACGGGAATCTGAAAAACTTATTGGAGCGAGTGGAGGGAGTGGGTAAAGGGACATCTTGGAAGCTGCCACCTGGACCTCTGTCCATACCGTTACAAAGCATTACCACCTACCTCTTTTCTCTAAGACTAGGGCAGGGTTTGCTTCTGCAGTTCTGCAGGGCATGCTTACCCTTGCCTAGGTCTCTAATTAATCCTTCTACCCCTCTCCTCAGTTTTGGGAATCCTCCCACAGGTGATGACTGCAACAGTGAAACACGAAGAACATAGTACAGTTGTGTACACATACCATAAATGTAGATGTTCGAGTGTGCTCACTATTTTAATCCTGGTTCCCCCCTCCTTCCTCCTTGTATCCTTTTTCCTTAGGGAGACATAAGCTTCTTATGGTGGCTTTTAGCCACCAGGACCACTGTACCATATTTCCTTCGGCTCCTGACTGGTTAGGGCAAGAAAAACTGATGTAATGGCATTGGCTGCCTTGCTTTATAGCACTGACAACCTGACGTCAGTGACCACAGCCGACACAAAAAAAACGTTGACTCTGGTATTCGGGCCGGCCGAGGGTTACCACAGCAGGGATAACCCACAGGTGATGACTGTAACACTGAATATATTTGAACATCTACATTTATGATAAGTGTACACAACTGTACTGTCCAGGGAAGAGTTCAAAGGTGAGAATCAAACCCTATACCTCGGGTCAGTGAGGTAAACACCCCAAACAACCCCCAAACCAAAAAGATTCCTTACCTAGCTTAGAACCCAGTTCACCTGCATTTTGTCCTAGTGGCTAATTTTGACAAGGGAATCTGCCTAGTGAGCTTAACTTGATTAACAAAGTAAAATAAAAAAAAAGTCTGCAGTGTTTTTGGTTTGGAAGTAGAGCACATTGTTAAAAACCCTATCTATTGCACAACATTTAATGAAAACAGAACATTACAAATTGCAGGATGTTTCCTCATGTTTTCCTTCTTCATCTCATTAAGGTGCAATTTCTAAACTGGAGGAGAAATATGAGAGGTAGTCTGAAAAACATAAAATGAAGAAACTCTAATCTGCAGCGTGTGATGAATTTTGTAGGGTCGGAGCATGGGCACTCCTGGGTCTTTTTCTGACTAGTGCCACTCCTTCACTGGGCACTGTGATTGAGGTTTGGTCACCCCCTCATTGTGCTAAAGCTGGGCCACAGAAATCTCAGCTGGAGTTTGAAGGTAGACATCTTACATGTTCAGAAAGGCACTTTTTTGCAAGAGTGATAAAAGGATTTGGAAAGTTGATATTTTGCCTTTTTCAGCTATTTTTCAAAGATTTGACAGGTCTCGAAAATGTCTTTTTTTTTTTTTCATTTCTTTCTGTAGAAACAGGAACAATTTTGACTATAGCCCTGTTATACTTTCTATGCTTTTGGACTTGACTCTATTGCTTTAATGTCCAGAGCAGTTTGAAGAAATGGTGTGGCCAAAGGAATTTGTTGCTGTGGTGCAGAAGGGATGGGAACTGTTACTGGATTGTTGACAAGCTTTCTGTGTAGCCTTCTGATACTAAATCTCTGATGCCACAGAGTTGCAAAAAGCATAAATTCACCTCCTATTCACAATGGATGTGGAAAGGAAAAGGGCAGGCCATTTTTCATAACCAGATTTCTCACTAAACAAAATCAAGGGCTTAAATCACAAAAATGATGCAGACCATCTCAGTCCCTTATCCCTCTTCTCACTATCATGCGGAGTACTAAGTAATTACCTTTGCCCTGTGTATAGAGCCTCACTACAGACCTATTACACATTCAGAAGCCCAATGGTAGTGTGAACACCCACTCAACGGATTTCATTCTCTTGTGCAGCATAATTAAAGCATGTTGGAGGAACAGGTGTTCATCACAGAGAATATCTCTTCTATGGAACTGTCTTCCAGTGCACATAAAACTAAGTACTTCTCGTAACTCTATTCCAAAGTAATTTGCATGAATGGATGGGAAATCGTATGGTCACCCCTGGTTTAGCACCCATGCCCTTCATGGATAGGAGCAACAACATATCTCTGTTCTGTCATTCTCTGGGTTATTTGTATTGAAAATATAAGGGTTAAAAAGTACCATGGGAATGTAAGGCTAGGCTTCTTAAGATCAGTAGCCGAGTGAGTAATTACGAACCGATGAAAGGTTTGTCTTGTGAAGGTTCAGCGGCTTACTGGTGTCCTACTTCTGTTGTTTCATTGCTGCTTTGAAACAGTTTATGATTAGAACTTGCTGCTGTCTGGTCCATATATAACAGTTTGGTTCTCTAAATTAACCTGACTAACCAGATTTTCTGCTTGGTATCAGATTTTAACAAGAGTTTCATTTTTCCCCAAGTGTTGTGTAGCTAGTCTCTTTGTGTAGAGCAAGTTTAGCTTAATCATTTTCATATAAAATGGTTTGGTTCTCTAAATTAACCAGATTTTCTGTTTGGTGTCAAAACGTGTCTGCAAATTTTAACAAGAGTTTCATTTTTTTCCCCAAGTGTTGTGTATCTAGTGTCTTTATGTAGTGCAAGTTTAGCTTATTCATTCCTTAAATTACATCCTTGAACTACTTGTCTTTTTGTTTTTGAAGCTATTTTTAGAACCAGACGCAGCAGTAACATTTATTTTTTGCGTGTAGGACCTGCTTGGCATCCTTTGACTCCAGCTTAGACCTAAGTTTTGTAACAAAAAAGCTGAGATGGCCTTCCTTTCAACCACTCACTTGTATTGAATTGACATTTTTGGAAGACTGTTTCTGTTCGCTTTTACTGCTGGCAGAAGGATTTTTGATTGCATAAAGAACTCTGCAATCTTCCTGAAGAAAAAAGGTGTCTAAAAATAAATTCCCCTTTTGTGTATAAGGTGGTTTCTGACTTTGCCTTAAATCAGAAATAGTAAAAGCCGTTATTTAAGAAATAGAGTGACAGGGTGGCCAGTGTGATGGGTGAAAATTGGCATTTAGGAGGTGCCTCATCAACTGATACAAATCTCTTCTACAGAAGTACTTCATAAAATCCTACACTTTATTGTATAATTTTCTCAGGGTGGCAGCATGCTGATTACACAAAAGTCCAGCATACAGTGGATATAAAAAGTGTACACACCCCTGTTAAAATGCCAGGTTTTGTGATATAAAAAAATGAGTCAGAAAAAAACTCTCTGCAAATAGGACCAGGTGCTAGGCAGGAACTGATACAAGTAGACAAAAAAACGCCAGCACCAAATACAGTGAAAAGCACTAAATGAGACTAATAAATTGAATACATAAGTATTTTATTAAAGTATAATAAACATCCCAGACCGGTTTCAGCCAGCAGGCTTTCCTCAGTGGGAATGAAAGTAGTTACAACTGAGCAGTGACACACACATATATATAACATGAACCATCCAATAGGATTCTTCCCAAAGTGATCTTCCCAACATTCAAATTGTTTCCTGTGTAGAGAATGAAAAGAGAATGAAAAATGATGCAATAAAACCACATTATTAATATATAATGTAACAAATAAAAATAAAACACATAATATGATAAATGGTCATTCAAACCGGGTGAACACAAAGTACCCAGTTTAATGATCCAATAATTTTCTTTTTTAGTAAGGATTCGATGCCATCCTTGCTTGTTGGATCTTTCACCAAGAATTCTGTCAATAATAGTGAACTGGAATCTGGCTGAGTTGTGGTGTAAACAATGTCTGTATAGAGCATTAGTCTCTGTCTCGGTTCGTATGTCACTACGATGCTCAGACATACGTAGACAAAGTGGTCGTGATGTTTGTCCAACATAAAATGAACCACATGTACATGTTGCAAGGTACACCACCCAATCACTATTACAATTGCCAAAAAAATTCATGTCAAAAATCCTGTCAGTGTTTTTGCTGGTGAACTGTTTGGATGTGAAAATGAATGGACATGATGAACAATGACCACAGTTATAAGTACCCCATAGTTCATGACCTGTCATGGTTAATTGGTGGTGTATAGCTCCAACCGAGCTTACCCTTTTAAAATGTGAAAAAAAATGAGCCAAGTGTCCTGCCTCTTCTATATCCATACTTACATACATCACCAATCAGAGGTGTGAGTTCATCATTAGCAGTAAGAATGTCCCAATGTTTGGACATAACATTCCTGATTAAGTTGATGTTTTGTCCAAATGTTGTGATGAGCCGAATGGATTCATCCCGTTCAGTATGAGTTTTGTCACGATATGTAAGAAGTGAGGTTCTAGTTGAGTTGGAGGCAATTTGTTGAGCACCCTGGATGTCCGGCTCATTGTAACCCCTAGCTCTAAACCTGCTAACCAGATCCTGTTGGGATTTTTCATAGTCATTATCTGAGGAACAAATTCTGCGAATCCTGAGGAATTGAGGTTTTGGATAATGTGGTTGGGGTGCATACTCGTTGCATGTAATAAGTTATTATACTGGGGATATTTGCAGAATGTTTTGCTTTGTAAAGTGTCGTCTGGATTCCAAGTGTTAGTAACATCCAAAAAATTGATCTCAGACCTGTCGCAAGTTAAGGTGAATTCAATGCCCCATTTGTTCTGGTTGAGATACAATACAAATTCCGCCAAATATTCCTCATCCGAACACCAAACCAACCAACAATTGTCCAGATACCTACGCCAAATGTCAAGTTCCTCAAGATATAGATTGTGTGTGGAATCATAAATGAGATGTTCCTCAATGTATCCCATAAATAAGTCTGCATATATAGGAGTGGAAGATGCTCCCATAGCAGTACCTTTGAGCTGCAAGTAACATTCCCCCTGAAAATGAAAAACATTTTTATTAAGAACATGCTCAGCCATGCAGACCAAAAGTGTGTTAAAGCCTACCGGATATAGTTGGGCTTTGTCCAGCCAAATGTTGAGGGCTTCCAATCCAGCCCAATGTGGTATATTGGTGTATAAGGCCTTGACATCCAGGGTGCAGAGTAGCCAGTCAGGTTCCAGTTGACTGTCAGAAATTATTTGTAAAAATAGTGTGGTATCCTGTATTCTGGCACAAATTAAGCCAAGTAGTGGTTTGAGATATAATGTAAGTAACTCTGATAGTGGTTCAGTCAAAGAACCCATGCCAGATACAATCGGTCTTCCAGGAGGTTTATTAAGGCATTTATGTATCTTAGGCAGAAGATGTAATGTTTGTTTCTGTGGATCTTGGACCATAAGATGTGTCTTCACCGTATCGGATATGATACCCTCTGAGACAGCCAGATCCAAAAAATCATCAATTCTAGCTTGAAATTTGGAGTGGGGTCGATAAGCATCTTCATATAATGGGAAGGGTTGGACAATTGTCCATTTCCCTCCCCCAGATAATAATCCGTGTCCGTGATAACTATGGCCCCACCCTTGTCAGCCTGGGTAATGACGATATTTTTGTTGTCCCTAAGTTGTTGCAATGCCTGTTGGTCATTGATAGATAAATTGTGTTTCAAGAGAGTAAATTGATCTAACTTAAAGTGTATATCCCTGAGTACTGCTTGTTGAAAGACAGCTACATTGCGATTCATAGGTGGTACAAAGTTGGATTTATGAAATTTGAGCTCATTAGATCTGAGAGTTAGATCTAGACCCAAAGAAAAGTTTGAGGTTAATCATGTGACAAAAGTCATTAATATCATTGACTATGTCCGACTCATCAACAAAAAACCCGGGAACAAAGTTCAAACTTTTATTCAAAAGTTTCTTTTGGTCCTCTGTTAAAACAGTTTTAGAAATGTTCAAATTGTTACAATCTATTGTCTCATAAATGTTTGTAGAAGACCCTCGATTGTATCTATCTTTGTATCTTCTATGTTTTCTCCCACCCCTCCTCCCAATGCATTTAAAGGATGGGTCTGGTTTTTAGATTTCTTGGAAACCGGGGAATCCACAGTGTTAGTCCCTTCAGTGTCTGTAGTGGAGGACTCCTCCGCTGATGTACTGCTGTATGTGTGAGACCCCTCCATACAGACATTGTTTACACCATAACTGAGCCAGATTCCAGTTCACTATTATTGACAGAATTCTTGGTGACAGATCCAACAAGCAAGGATGGCATTGAATCCTTACTAAAAAAGAAAAGTATTGGATCATTAAACTGGGTGCTTTGTTTTCACCTAGTTTGAATGACCATTTATAATATTATGTGTTTTATTTTTATTTTTTTATTTTTTATTTGTTACATTATATGTTAATAATGTGGTTTATTACATAACTTTTCTCTTTTCATTCTCTACACAGGAAACAATTTGAATGTTGGGAAGATCACTTTGGGAAGAATCCTATTGGATGGTTCATGTTATATATATGTGTGTGTCACTGCTCAGTTGTAACTACTTTCATTCCCACTGAGGAAAGCCTGTTGGCTGAAACCGGTCTGGGATGTTTATTATACTTTAATAAAATACTTATGTATTCAATAAAAAAATGAGACCACAGTAAATCATTTCAAAAATGTTCCCACCTTTAATGTGACCTATAACCCATACAATTCAATTGAAAAACAAACAAATTTGTTAGGGGAAAAATAGAAAAAAATAAAGTACAATAAGCTGGTTGCATAAGTGTGCACACCTTTAAACTAATACTTTGTTGAAGCACCTTTTGGTTTAATTACAGCATTCAGTTTTCTTGGGTTGGAGTCTATCAGCTTGGCACATCTTGACTTGGCAATATTTGCCCACGTTTCCTTCCAAAAGCACTCCAAATCTGTCAGATTGTGAGGGCATCTGTTGTGTACAGCCGTCTTCAGGTCACCCCATAGATTTTTTATTGGCTTTAGGTCTGGGCTCTGGCTGGGCCATTCCAAAACTTTAATTTTCTTCTGATGAAGCCATTCTTTTGTTGATTTGGATGTATGCTTATGGTCATTGTTGTGTTGGAAGGTGAAATTCCGCTTCATCTTAAGCTTTTTAGCAGATGCCTGAAGGTTTTGGGCCAAAAGTGACTGGTATTTGGAACTGTTCATAATTCCTTCCACTTTGATTAAAGCACCAGTTCCAACTGAAGAAAAGCAACCCAAAGCATGATACTGCCACCACCATGCTTCACCGTGGGGATGGTGTTCTTTTGGTGATGCAAAGTGTTAGGGAGATTGTTGTCACATGTAGTACACAACCAGTACTTGCCAGAAATTCCGGCAGCTCTTTCAGTGTTGCTGTAGGTCTGTTGGCAGCCTCCCTGACCAGTTTATGTCTTGTCTTTTCATCAGTTTTGGAGGGGCGTCCAGTTCTTTGCAACATCACTGTTGTCCCATATTTTCTCCACTTTTTGATGGCTGTCTTCACTGTGTTCCATGGTATATACAGTGCTGTGGAAATTTTTTTGTACCCTTCTCCTGACTGATACCTTTCAACAATGAGATCCCTTTGATGCTTTGTTAAGCTCTCTGTGAACCATGGCTTTTGCTGTAGCAGGCAACTGAGTAAATGTCAGGAAAATCCTACTAGAACAGCTGAACTTTATTTGGGGTTAATCAGAGTCTCTTTAATTGATGGCAGGTATATACCCAAGAAGACTGAATGTTGTAATTAAATCAAAAGATGCTTCAACAAAGTATTAGTTTAAGGATGTACACACTTACGCAACCAGCGTATTGTACATTTTTTATTTTTTATACTTTTCCCCCTAACAGATTTGTTTGTTTTTCAATTGAATTGTACAGGTTATAGGTCACATTAAAGTGGGAAAAGTTATGAAATGATTTATTGTGGTCTCATTTTTTATATGACAAAAACCTGGCATTTTAACAGGGGTATGTACACTTTTTATATCCACTGTATGCCAGTGGAGCAATGGGAAGAACTCTTAAACATCGATGCTAGGAAGTTCAGAAGTCTGTGGGTTCTATTCCCACACTAGGTGGTTGAATTCATGTTCCAGTGCTGTCATTGTCTTGAGGTCACTTCAGTTTGAGGTCATTATAAGACTTTGTGAAGCTGTAGAAAGCTGTCATAATTTTTCTGTGGTTAGAGGATGCCATGATGGTTAAGGTGTTCACCTCACAAACACAAGGTTGAAGGTTTGATTCTCATGTCTGTTCACTGGCTGTTTAATAACTAGCTGTGTAATGGTATACAGACTAGTTGCCTAGTATTTATCTATGAAGCCTCACTCAGCATGAGTTCTTAGAGGCCATACTGAATATTTATTTATTTATTTATTTTACATTTGTTAATCGGGAAATTCCGACTGGACCAGGTCCATGTTCAGTGGAGGCCCAGGGAGAAAAGCTCCAACATCAATTTATACAAATACAGTACATCCAGCATAATACACAAAACAGGTTACATAATGTATGCTGAGCATAATAATATAATAAGAATTAATAAAAACACTCCAGGTAAAAGAAGATACAGAACATGGGTAAAAAGACAATGTCAGTCATAAATTGGTAAGAAAAGAAAATATATCAAGTAAGATTTTACAGTTAAAAGTACCCTTTCAGATGACCAAGCCTACAGGGGATCAGAGCTCCAGCATGTGATCAGAGAGGAATTTGGGGAGTTAATAATAGTATGGGTAGGGTTACGTGATACAAGGGCATAACCAGGTACTAAGAAGGTGCGATTTGAGGGAGTTTTTGAATATGGATGTGGAGGGGGCATTGGACACGGATAGGGGAAGAGAGTTCCAATTTCTGGCAACGGTGTGGGAGTAGAGCACTTTCCCTGCATTATTGTTAGCCTTGGTGATGGAGAGGAGAGATTTTTCACTGGATCTTAGGTACCGGTTTGCATTATAGATAGTAAGTAGGTTGGATAATGAGGGTTTTTTTTCAGGATATTTGAGAATATTGTAGGCTGTTCCCAGCTGGTGATAGTTAAGTAGCTGTGGTAGCTCAAGCCATTTTAGTTCTTTTAGTGCAGCACAGTGATGGGTTCTATAGGTTGAGTTAGTAGCAAACTTGGCTATTTTATTGTAGCATGATTCTAGTTTGTCTAGGTCACACTGTCTGATTTGGGTAAAGATTGGTGCTGCATAAAATAGAGTTGAGAGGAGGTGGCTTTGTGCAAGAGTGACTCATGCTTTTTGTGAGAGAAAGGACTTATGCCTGTATAGGGAGGCTAGATTTTTGTGTACTAGTTTTATGGTATATGAGATGTGAACATCAAAGTGGAGATTATTGTCTATTTCAATGCCCAGAAGTTTGGTGTGGTTAGAACGGGAGATGGTGCCGTCCTTAGATGTTATGGTAAAGGAGAAGTTTTTTTTTTATCTATTAGGGGTAAATAGTAGCAGTTTTGTCTTTTTGGGATTTAGAATTAGTTGGATACCCGATATCCATTTTTCTACTGAGATAAAGGTATCTTGAGTGAGTGTATGTAGGGTGGTGGGAGATGAGGCGGAGCAGATCAGGGTTGAATCATCCGCATATTGTATGAGTGTGGCATGTTGTGTAGAGCATTTGAGGTTATTTGTGAAAATAGAGAACAATAGCGGGCCCAGTATAGAGCCCTGTGGGACTCATATGGTGGTTGGAAGTTGTGTAGACAGAGTTCCTTTCCACTGGACTGATTGTTGCCTGTCAGACAAGTAGCTTCTGAACCAGGCTATAGTAGAGGAGGTGAAGGATAATGATGTTAGTGAGTCTAGTAGAATGGAGTGGGAGACCATATCAAATGCTTTTGAGAGGTCTAGGAAAATGGCCGATACATATTTGTTATCATTCCTGTGAAGGTTTATATAATTAGTGAAGGATAGAAGGGCTGTGGTAGTGATGTGATGTGGACGGAAACCGTGTTGTGTGGTAGATATTAGATTGTGTGTGTTAAGAAATGTCATCACTTGCAAGTGGATGCATTTCTCAAGAATTCTGGATAAGGGGCAAAGGATGGCAATAGGTCGGTAGTTGGAGAATTCATAAGAATTACCTCCTTTATGGAGAGGAATGATGTGAGATACTTCCCAAAGTTTGGGTATGTAGGATTCTAGTATGGAGCGGTTGATAAGGATGGAGACAGGATATGATAGGGAGTCACTAGCCATTTTTAGGTATGCAGCAGGTATATTATCAGCTGCTAGTGTGGTTAGCTTTAGTTTTAGGAGAGTTTTTTGATAGTTGAGGTGGGCACTGGTGATAGGCTGAAAGAGGGGGTGGTGTGGGATAGGTTAGGTTGTGACTGAGGTAGACTATTTTTGGTTATTTGACTGAACAGGGCTAAGATGGATTTAGTAAAATGGTTATTAAATTGTGAAGCTATGTCTAGGGTATTGTTAGTAGAGATGGGTGCTGGGGTTGTGGTTTTGCCTGGCTTTAGTAGGGAGTTAATGGCATGCCAGAATTTTTGTGGACTATTTGAATATTTCCTTTGGGTGCTAAGAAAATAGTTTTGTTTGTTTATTTTGGATTCAGCCTTGGCCTTGTTTCTAAGCTGTTGATAGTATTGTCTGGAGCTAGGGGTTTTGTCAGTTTTCCAGATTTTCCAGGCTTTATCTCTAGCTTTTAGTAAGGCTCTGGTGTCCCTATTTAGCCAGGGTGCATAGTTGGCTTTAACTCTGATCTTTCTGCTGGGAGCTAGACCGTTAAGGATGTTAGAGAAGGTAGTATTGAAGTAGTCTACTGCCTGGTCTAACCCGAGTGTCCTTAGTGGTTCCCAGTTGCAGTGGCTTAGGACAGTATTTAGGTATCGTGGGGTAAGGTTACGGTCATCTTGTACGAATTTGTAGACTACTGGTTTGGGGTGATTGGAGTGTTTCTGGAGTAGGAACACAAGTCATCTGGGAGACAGCCTACTGTATAGTTTTGTTTGGGATAGTTGGTTAGTGTCCAGTCCAGTATGGATTCTCTCTTTGTTTTCTCATCTATTCTAGTTGGTTATTTAATTAGTTGAGAGAACCCATATAGATTGATGAGTAGAGGGGCTTCTGGAGTTACAGGCTGCCCAGTCAGTGTTAAGGTCTCCTAGTAGGATTGTTTCCTGAGGGTAGATTGTCCTTTGTCCAGTGTAGGATGTCTTCTATTATGAGTGAGTTGTTGCCTGGAGGTATGTAGCAGCACATTATATTGATCTTCTTGGTGTTTCTTATGGACAGGACAGAAAATAGGACTTCAGCATTTTGAAAGGTGGGTGAAGTGGTGTGCAGGAGCTGGAGGTTAAGGGTGTTTTTAAAGAGAATGGCTACTCCTCCTCCTTTCCTGTTTGTTCTATCAGATCTAAGTGTATTATACCCTGGGGGAAGAAGGTCTTCATCTTGGATACTGGGTTTAAGCCAGGTTTCTGTAATGGCGAGTACATCAGGGTTGTAGTGGGCTATGAATGCATGTAGGTCTGTTAGCTTATTGGTAATACTTCTTATGTTGAGATTTAGGATTAGCAGGTCAGATGTTTGTCTAGCTGAGAGGGGACCTGGATTTGGGTGAATGTCACCAGAGGTTAGCAGAGTTTGTAGGAGTGTCAGTATGTGCTTTTTAATATTAATTGTTTGTGAGATTGGTCTATGAGAGTTTTTCTTAGTGTGGTGAGATGGTGTAATTTTTGTTAGTGAGTAATATGTAGTTGTAAGATTTAAGATTGTAGGGCAGATGTAGAAGTCTGAGTGGGTTTGAGAGGGTGGGCTAGTGTGGGTAGTGTGATAGTAGTTGTGCAGTGGTAGGTCTGTTTGTAAGGAAGTTAGGAAGGTTAGCGATAGTAGAGCTAGTGATAGGGATGCAAGTGTGGGTAACATGATACTACTTTGAGTGAGAAGTACAACTATGATTCCTGGTTGGTTGTGTGTGAGGGTAGAGTTGTATTTGTCTGGGAATGTGTGTTGGGAGTGGGATCAGTGTGGGATGTAATTGGATTGGGGGTGGGGGGGAGGTAGGATGAGTGGGTTGGGCTAGTTGTTAGGAAATTAGGGGTTGGACTACTGGTCAGGTGATTAGGGGTTAGAATAAATGTAGAAGTAGTGGGGGTGGGTGAAACTCTTAAGTTCTCTGATAGATCCAAGGAGATGTGTACCTTGTTGCTTCAGTTCAGATAATGGGAGATGACTTCTGTCTGTTTCCTATAGGACTCCACCTCACGAAGACGCCCGCTGTGTTACATATCCTATTCCTTGGTTCCATATGCAAGATTTCATGATAGAACTGTCTGTTAGTACTTAGAGCTTTTCTGATGTTGAGTCTTTCGGCTTTTCCCAGTTAGGGGTCGCCACAGTGGAACTCCTGTCCGCTAATGATTGGCAGTAGATTTTTACATGTTGAGTCGCCGGCCCTGATGCACAACCTTCAACGAAGGTACGCCCATTCACGCATGTCTCCACACAGAAGATGTTCTGGCTGAGAATCGAACAGGACAACATCTTACTGTGAGGCGACAGCACTACAGTAGCACCACCACCGCAGTACTTAGAGCTTTTCTGATCAACGTAGATATTTTTGTGGAACATTTGCTCTGTCTGATTACAGCTGTGACCAGGGAACATAATTGGTGACACCAATATTCAAGAAATCCAGGGACTGAAGTCTATCCTAGTGGGATAGACTTCCGTCTGTCCCACCAGGACCATATCAGAGACTGAATACAAATGTATCAAAATGTGCATGGGAAACAAAGTTGCTACAGCTTTGATTCCAGGCCCACTGATCCAGGGAATAATTGAAAATGCACATCAGCCTGAAAGAAGTGGCAGCCATCCCTTATACTGAGCAGGTTATGTATTCAGTCCTGAAAACAGTAACACTTTTAACTATGACAGGTGACCCAATCATGATGCCTTATACCATCAAGCAGGGAAGCAGCCATTCATATTCCTTGTGCAGGTGGACCAGGATGATGTGGTACACAGCACTTAGTCTCAGCTTACATCTCCAAGCAGTTTTCTTGTCCTGTCAACATAAATCACTAGCAAATGCCATGAGTAATGAAGTTCATTAGCTCACACAAATGAAAACTAGGCACCACTACTTTTCTTATCTGTAGAGAGAACTGGGGCTTTCCAAAGATAAACCGTTTTGTATTTCAAGCTAACTATCAAATAACAAAGCCTTGCCCAGGAAACCCCATACAGGAGCTTTAGCAACCAGTGCCTTCTCAACCAGGGGAGTCGGTGCCTTCTATATGACCGTGCTCAAATTCTTGTTTCACAGATGTTTACATGCTTTATGCCAAAAAATGTCTCCTTAATATCTGTGTAGACACTGCCCAGATTGAATAAACATGTTACCTTCTGGTTTTTGACAGGTATGAGAAGTCCCCAGTTGGGCAAGTTAGGTCGTGTACACATGTACGCGTGCGCACACACACAGTTCTCCAATATGCCTAATCTATAAAGAGCACTTGTTACCACTGCAGTATTAGAAGGTATGCTGTAACCTTCTACCCATGCCGGGTGTCAAAGTCCCACATTACATAGCGCTTACATTCTTATTATAAATACTAAGTAAAAGTGATCCATATGTTAACCATGCTTCCTTTGTGTAAAGGAATTCATCACAACTGTTGATGTAACAGATGCATCCATTGTTGTACTGAGGTCTCCCACATTCCTTCCCTGGTATGCTGGTATGTGCATTGACTCGGCATGGACGTATGTTCTTTCAGTGGTGGGGTTCATGTCCTCCATGGCACTAAATGTTTTTCTTGGTGGGGAGGATTTGGACTGTGAGACTTTACGTATGGAAAAATGTTGATAACATGGCTGTTTCAAAAAGAACAGAATATTTTGCGGTCTCTGCTTTCCTATACTTCTGGACGTATTCAGATGACCACAGAGTGAGTTATTTAACCATATGCTTTTTGTGGGCGTCTGATTGCTCTTCAGATCTGCCCATGGCTTATCCCGTTCATATTATGCACGCACCTCACTGCACCTGCTCTGGTGCTCTTTCTTTTCAGATGTCTACAGTTAAGGTGAATACCTTGTCATGGCTGTATTCTTCACAGATATACAGATATTGGCAGTGAGTAGTATGTGGTAGTGCCGTGAGACCCTAAAATTGCTGTAACACCCCGCACAATATTTTCCACTGTATATTGTCTGCCATTTCTGGTCTGTAAAACACTTGTACATTGTACTGTCAAATTCTCACAGCCTCTTACAATATTTTTGCCAGGACAAAATGTTGATCCACTGTTCTATGACCAGGATAAAAGCACACTCATCAAACTAAATAAACAACCCCGAGAATAAATAAAGTTTACAAAAGCCAAATTTGAGGTAAATTTGGCCTCCCAGGCCAAGGACAACCACAAGGCATTCTTTAGCTATATCTGCAACCTGAAAGGCAGTACACAATTGTGTACAGAGCTTGTTAATGGAGTCACCGTTAGTGAACCAGAATATATAGCAAACCTCCTGGCTGACAAATTCAGCTCCAGCTTTACCCCTGTGTCCCATAACCTTCCGTCTGCAAATACCTGTCAGATATAACCCCCCCCCTCGGTATTACTAAGGAACAGGTCCTTAATGCTCTCTCTAAGGCCAAGAACACTGCTCAGCGGGCCCAGATGTTATCCCCTGATGCCTTATAAATAAAAGGAAATATGACCTATCAGGCCATCTGGAATTACTGTTTAACTGTAGTCTGCAAACAGGCTTCATGAATGGAGAACAGCAACAGTTGTCTCACTGCACAAAGGTAGACCATCTACGGACCCTGGAAACTACAGACCCGTGTCTCACTGGACTTGTATGCAAAGTCATGGAAAGAATTGTCATGGAAGTGATCAGTAACGATGAAGGAAATTTCCACACACGTAACCCAACCCAGTTTGGTTTTGTCAAGCCCAGGTCATGCCTTCTCAACCTGGTGGACTTCTTTGAGAAGATCATGAAAGCAAGGGATGAAGGCAAAATGGTTTGTACCACCTACCTTGACCTGGTCAAGGCATTTGACTCAATACCCCACTTGGGCATTATTGACAAACTCGAGAGGCTAGGTACAAACCCTTATGTCACTAGGTGGATAGCCAGCTGGCTCACAGACCGGACCGAGAAAGTTAGAATTGGGGAGTCAACCTCTACAAGATGCCAGTCACAAGTGGAGTCCCTCAAGGATTTGTTCTGGGACCACTCCTTTTTGGCATTTACTTCTCTGAAGTCAAGGCCAGTGTCATTGGCCTCTGGCTGACTAAATTTGCAGATGATTGCAAATTAGGAGCTGTCATTGAATCTCTCGTGACATAAATATTCACCAGGAAGGGCTGACACAAACAACAACTGGTGTCAGAGTCATGGACTAAAACTAAATGCCAGGAAATGCATAATAGTATCCTTCGGGATGTCGGGGAAGTCATCCACCCCTGGTAACTATCATCCTGACGTCAACACATCCCTAAGAGTTGACCCTGTGGTCAGGGACTGGGGGACACACATTGACAGTAATCTAGCCTTTGACCATCACATATATACAGCAGTGAGGAAATCGTAGGATCATAGGAAGATGTTATGCTATTGGCCCTGAGACCCTTACAAGCCTAGCCAAGAATTAGCCCATATTCCGACAAGTCAGCACCTAATGCTCCTGTCCAGCAGGTACACAGGTGGAATCCTATGAGTGTATTTTCTGTTCCCCATCCAGTTTTCCAGGCTGCACGTAAAAAGGGTTAATGAGGTACTCTGCTTGACGTGGAGAGGGAGTCTGTTCCACAGAAGGGGGAGTCTCTAGGACACAAATCTGTCCCTCCATCAAGTCCTGTTGATGTCACAAATCAGGTTGAGGTCATGCATGTGGGTTACTTGAGTGGAGCTTGACTTGCGGATATGTAACAGTCCCATCAAGACAGGGTCTGAGATTGCTTTGTATGCCAGACAGAAGTCACCTCTGAGGAGTCTGTATGAGACTGAGTAGGGGAACAAGACTTTTAGCCTATTACCTAGTAGGGTAGATGGTTGAGGCCCTGGATTCTCTTGGTGAAGAACCTCTGTGGTCTCTCCAGCTCCTGCATGTGCTTTGTGATGTACATGCCAAAAGGGGCATTGTACTCAGTAATGGGTCTTATAAGGGAAGAATAGAGGGATGTTATGACCTCCTTGTCCCTGGATGAGATACCCTTCTTAATAAGGTGGGCCATGTAGAAACCTTTCTGTGTAATGGATGCAATATGGTGGTCAAAAGAAAGTTTACTGTCAACCTGGGTGCCCAAGTCCCTCACGACTGATTGCATGCTTAGAACCTTATTATTAATATGATAATTTGTGGGGATGTCACTCTCCCCAAAGGGGGTGAAGATGATGCATTTTTTGGCATTTAGTTTCAGGCCATTTTACTGGCACCAGTCATTTGTTTGGGTGAGATCTTCTTGGAGGATGTCCACTTCACTAGGAAAATTGATGATAGCGCCCATCTTGCAGTCATCTGCAGATTTGGTCAACCATAGCCCCCTGGTTTTGATCTGCACCTTAGAAAAGTATATCCGAAACAATAGAGGCCCTAAGACCGATCCCTGGGGTACACCACTTGTTATGGATCTACTGCTTGAGGTGGCTTCCCCAATTTTGACTAGGTGGGTTCTATCAGTGAGCCAGTTTGCTACTCATCTGGTAACATATGGATTGATGCCTAGTTGAGAGAGTTTATCTATTATACCTGAGTGAGGAATAGTATTAAAGGCTTTGGCTGGCCAGGTCAAGTTAGGCGGTGTGCACCGTGTTCCCCTCATCCATGGCTTTGGTGTCTGTGTCAAAGAAGTCGACAAAATTTAACAGGCATGACCTCCCCTTGACGAAACCAAACTGTGTGGGATTGAGTGTTTGGAGTTGCCAGTGTCCTTGTTAATGAGGTATGTGATAATCCTTTCCACGGCCTTGCAGATCAGGCTAGTTAGGCTGATGGGTCTATAATTACCTGGTTTGGTGGATGCATCACCTTTGTGCAAGGGGATGACTGTGGCTGTCCTGTACTTGGCTGGGTTGAAGCCAGTACTCAGGCTTTGGTTGAGTAGGGTGACTAATGGTGCCACAAGTTCCTGCCTGAGTTAATGTAGGATGCAGCCTGGGATGTTATCGGGTCCCATGGAGGCTTTATTTTTTTTGCCTTTGAGAGGGCAGTGATGACTTGCACCCTGGAGATAAGGGGAGGGGGCAGGTGCTGGGGATGTCCTGATTTACTGATGGGGGGGGGGGGGTGGAGGGGTGAAGATTTCGCCGAACCTGTCTGCCAGCAGGTTGGCTATATTTACGGCATTTGTGTATGCAGTGTCTTTGACCAGCAGTTCTGAGCAGATCTGGGTGCTTCCTTTGAGATTGCGGAGATATGTGAAGAAGGTCTTTAGTAGATGTGGCCAATTTGCACTCGAAGTTGACTTTGGAGGATTTCACTAGTGCTCTTATTTGCTTGATCAGGCTAAGAAGAAATTGCTTCCAATTAGGCGCCTGCTCCTTCTTGGTCCCGGACAACAATTTTTTTCCCTTTTATTATAGAGTTTATTTATTCCAGATGTCCACCAGACAGGTTTACTCTTCCTTAAGGAGGATGATTTTGTCCTATCAGGTATTCCTGATTCCATGCAGCTATATAAATGTTTATATAGCACTTTGGTGTAGGTTTAGACATTTCTGCCAGTTCCCTGAGTAAGAGAGAGGTTACTACCACTGATTGAAAGATGCAATTCTACAACTTAAAACCAAGACTGTAAAAGAAAAACTGGTACTTTTCAACCTCCAGCATATTCTGTGAATCCTTTTGCAGTAGTGAGGTGATGTAACTTGTCCCAAGAAACAGTTTTTACTGCCAGAATCTAGACCACCTTTACCTATCTCACTTCTTTCTGAAAGTTGACCATACATTGCTCCCAATCTCCACCATTTACCTTGTTAGTGGTAAGGCCACACTGAAGCTTCATGCTGTTTTTATTTGGAGTGAATTAATCTATGTTTTTTTGCCATGTAGCCACAAGATGTTTCCCAGTGAACACCCCAACTTGATCTGGCTCTAGGGATGGGTCCCAGTAACTTTGTCCTAGGCAATATGTTCTTTTCATATAAATAAACTATTATGGGAGCCTTTTTATTGGGGGGTGTCTGGCCTCTCCTTTAAGACAGTGGTTAAGTATGATCCCTTCTAGGACCACCAGAATCTAGACAGCTGAGTTTCAAAATGCAGAATTCCGTTCACCATGACAGAGTCACTGTCCTAGGAGAGATGTTTCCAGTCCACATAATTTTGATTTTGTATCGCAGGAAAGCATAGTTTTCGGAAGGATTAAATTGGAAAAAAAGCTGTAAAAATACTCCAGCTAAAATCCAGTGGCTTCTTGGGGAATTTATGGTCTTCTGTTATGTAATACGTTCCTTAGCAAGTCACACAGGTTTTCTGCAAACCTTCTGCAGTACCCTGAGGTGTATGTTATGTAGGCTGAAATAGAGAAGAACATTAAATGTTTGACACTGCAAATGAAACAGGAAGATGTGAAAGAGCAGCAAGCTAAGTGCTACTCGCAGAGTTAATTTGAAGCAGAACCATCTTCTCACAGATTCTGTGTGCCTCTAGGAGATTACAATTTAAACAGTAAAATAAATGGAAATAAAACTTGTCATCACATGATGACTAAATCAGCAAGTTAGCAAATTATATTGCTGATGTAAATAGGTTGGTACCCACCATCCCGATCTGCCTTTCGGAATAAAAATACAAAAGCTATGAATGAAGAATATTAAATGTTGAGAAAGGGATGTAGGATTATTTGCTTTTTTTCATTTACTGCTACATAAAAGGCTGAGGATTCATCAGTTTTCTGTGGTCAAGGATGGTTAATTCTGCTGTAGATATCTTGTGGTAATTACATAAAAGAAGCTCTGCCTGTAAATCATAATGTTAAACTTGCTTAATGTGCGTCTTCCTGGTTTACTTCATGGTATTGTCTTTGATGAACTTTTAAGTTCACAAGTTCAACTTGCTCCTTGCCAAGGCCGAGTGATTTCACTGCGGGTTATGTGCAGGAAGTAAGTTGGTAACTTTGCACGCATATAAATCAGAGATCTGGTTTTGTACCCTGTTCTTGCTGAATAGAAGGGTCTCAACTTATTAAACACCAGACTGAAAGGCAGGGCTTAACAGTCTTAGATCAGATTGCCTTGAATTGCTGTGTGCAGATTGAAATTGTAGGGCCTTCAGGTGGGGGTCAGTATGTATTTATTAGGTGACTGATTGTACATTGCTAGAACACAGCCTTTCATCATCATAATTATCTGTAGTAACTATCTTATGTTTCACGTGTGACATTGTAGCTGATGAAATATTCTCTCACGTTACTAAAATGAATTGTGAGGGGCAGTATCAGTCATACTCGAATCAGAGATTTACTGAAGGGTTTTTGTGCTCCTTTCTCCAACCTGTAAAGTATTTTCAGTCCCTAGTTTAATAAAAATGCTTTCTAATCACTTATCTGTATAATTTGCTGGTAGCTGTTGAAGTTTAATGGTAAATAAAAGACTGCCTATATAGCCTAGTTTTCCTTCTTCTGGGCCTTTCAGTGACTCTTTTGATCCTAATTAACTTACCAGTCCACCTCTTTCTGGTCTTTTTCTGGAATTGGCCATCACTTTACCCCATGCATGTTTAACGCTTTGTAGTGGACTGTTTCAGAAGTTCATCAGTCTGTGTGGGGTGGGGAGCTGCCTCATTGTCCTATGAGTCCCTGCATCCAGATCTTCAGTTTGTATCCCTTCTGGTTGTGCACATCTATTTCTGAAACTTTATACTAGCTTCTTGACTCTGTTGGTTCCCTTGAGATATCCAAAGCATCTGTTGTGTTCTCTTTTCCTCTTTCTTCCTGATATGTGTATAAATCTTCTTCAGCCTTTCTTTCTGGCTTTAGTACAGTCCTTGCTATGTTTTTAGTCATAGATTAGTACTAGGCTAACTGCCTTCGTGGGCCATTTTAAGCCTAACCTGTTATCCCATGTGAGAATCAAACCTTGCACCTTGTGTCTGTAAGGTAAACACCTTAACCATTATGCCAACCTCCTGTCTGGTTTCAGAGTCTCTTCTGCAGCAAGTACAGCTAATCTTTCTTGAGCGTGTACTTCTCCCTTTATATTTCATTGTCTTCAATATCTGTTTACACTCACTTTTGTTTGGCTTAGATGTTCTTCTTTTTTCGCTGTTGCAATCATTACATTTGGGTAATCGGCTTGCAGGTTGTCCTCAGTCGGCCTGATTTACAAAGTCTTGGGTCCTGTGTCAGTTGCTGTCCCTTCTTCCATGACGTCAAGTCGTCGGGGGGGGTATAAAACATGCAGCCGACACCATTACATCAGTCTTTCTTGCCATGCGGTGCCTGAAACAGAAGCAGTTCGCAAGTGCCAGTTGGCCGACTCCTGAAATTTTCGTTTTCGAGTTTCAGAACCAAAGTCTTCAACTTAAAGCTAAATACCCCGTTGGGGAAACTTTTTCTTGCTCCTTACCGATGTCAGTAAAAGTTAATAATTGCATTACTTGTGGAAAGCAAATACCTCATAAAGATTTTCATTCGTACTGTATTCCTTGCCTAGGCCCTGACCACGACGTACCTTGCTGTCAGTTTTTGTGCTTTATTTAATCAGCGCACTATCCGGCATCGGTATATTTTTGCCTCTAAATATTTCGGTTCTCGGTTTAATTATCCAGAAATGTTGTCGGTTAGCCATCTGACTACCGGGATTCCGAACAAAGATAAAGACAGAGACAGGCTGCCGAGGTCCAAAACTGCCGATGACACTTCTCCTAAGCCAGTCGCCAGTTCGCTGGTACTCAGTGAGGTGCTTTCTCAGCCCCTGATGCCCACTACTTCCGATTCGCAGGCCTCTACTGAGACCCATTCGGAGTCCGGTATGCCACGAGATACTTAAACTATGGAACCCGCGGATGTCTCTACCTTGGATGGGTCTTGAGCCGCTGTGCAGAGACTGGCTTCTGAGGGTGTATTCAGGCCTACAGACTTGCATATTAAATCGACACCACCTTCATTACTAAGGCCTAAATCTCGATCCATATCTAAAAAACTGACCCCCAGGCCACATGCTCAGGCCCCTATGCCTAAAAAACAAATGATAAAAATGGCTGAAGATCTAATAACTCTAATCAGGGGTAGTCAACCCCCCCCCCCCCAAGAGGCCTAGGGCGGAGCTTGATTATGAATCTTCTGATTAAGATTCTGTTTCTTCTGACTCTTCTGATGACCTGGATTTGTCCATACCTACTTATGAGGATTTTGATGCAGAGGATTCTATTCCCTCTGCTTCCCCTCCTAAGGATTTTTCTTTTGGGGAAACTTTACATACTTTAAGGGAGCATGTTCACTGGGAAAGCCAGGAATTTTCTGATTCAAAAAAAGAGGCTTATGGATTTTCTTCTTCTACCTCAGCATAGGCCTTTGGCTGTACCTCCTGTATTAGACATTGTTGATGATGTTTTCTCGGAATCCAGTTTGGCCCCTGATTCCCTGCCTCCTGCTCCTAGTAAACCTGACAGATACTACAGGGTTCCTGAGTCCCACAAGTTCCTTTTCAAAAATCCTGTTGCAGATCCAGAGACTGTTTCTCAGGGGCCCAAGGGCATTAAGGCTTCTAATGCTAAAAATCCTACCCCTTCTGATAGAGACTCCAGGGCACTGGATAGATGGGCTAAAAAGGTTTATACTTCTGCAACCTTGGCAGTCAGAGCTTTAAACTGTCAATTTCATATGTTACAATATCAGCAACATGTTATTGGACTGCTTAAACAGGAAATTATGTTGATTTCTGACTGTGTGGAAAATAAAGATTTACAGGACTTAATGCATTCTGTTGAACAAGTTGGAAAACATACTTTACAATGTGGTTTTGATTCTTTAGAGGCCTCTTGCAGGGCTGCTGTTACTGGGTCTGTGCTTAGAAGGCATGCTTGGCTTAAGGAGCAATCTTTGCCTGATCATGTTAAAGCTAAATTGTTGGATGCTTCGTTAAATCAGGACCGTCTGTTTGGCAACAAGGCTGAAGAAGTTCTTAAAAGGATGGAAGATAAAGCTAAATCTATGCAAACTGTTAAAGATTTTTTACAAGTGCAACCTCCTAGATTTAGGAGGCACTGGCCTACTAAGAATTGGTCCTTTCCTGTCCCTTCCAGGTCTTCTCAAGCCAAACCCAGACACAGCAAAAAACCCAGGTTTCAGGCCCAGGGGACTCTCAGAACTAAGCAGTGGGGGCCTCCATTTCCAAATCCGGAAATAACAAGACACCCCCCCTATGGTAAACAGTCTCAGTGACTTCCTTTTATAATTCCCAAGCACTTATCTTTTGACCGCCCCTTTGGGGGGAAAGATTGCTCTTCATGCAAAGAACTGGGAACTCATAACCCAGGACAAATGTGTTTTAAATGTAGTGTCCCAGGGATACAGATTTCATTTCCAAACGTTGCCAACATCAAACGGGTGGCCAGACCTGCCCCCAAATCAGTGGGCAGAGGCTCAAAAACAAGTACTTTCCCTCTTAAGCATGGGGGCTATTCAACTGATACCAGAAGAGGAAAAGGGACAAGGTTTCTACACCAGACTTTTTCTGGTACCCAGAAAAGACAAATCATGGCGTCCAATCCTGAACCTGTCTACTCTAAACACCTTTCTGGAGATTCCAAAATTCAAGATGCTGACTCTTCACCAATTACTTCCTATGCTAGGCAAAGACGCCTGGTTGGCAACACTAGATTTAAAAAAAGCATACTTGCACGTCCCATTCAGGGAATCTTGCAGAAGATACCAATGCAGGCTGCACGCATTATCAGTTCTCTGCACTGCCCTTTGGCTTGTCTACTGCACTCAGGGTATTCACAAAGTGCCTGGCTCCAGTTATTGCATTTTGCAGGCAAAGAAGTATTCAAATATACCCATACCTGGACAATTGGCTAATCCATGCAGAAAGCCAGGGCATACTTTTGAATCATCTGGCTTTTGTAAAAAGGTTCTAACTTGTCTGGGGTACACCAGAAACGAAAAGAATTCACAACTGGTACCCTTCCAACAAATTACATTCCTGGGAGCAAGCTTGAATACAACTTCCCAGATGGCTTACCTCACGCCAGAAAAGCAAAAACAAGTGGCCAGAAAAACCCTGCTATCTGCAACACAAATACTGCAAGCTTTGGGGTTCATGGCCTCCTTGATTCTTCTAATTCCATATGCAAGACTGCATATGAAGAAACTACAGTAGTATCTAAAAAGCCTATGGAGTCAACATTCTCACAGCCCAGAAACAACGATTCCTATCATACCTTGCCTACGCCTAGAGTTCCTCTGGTGGGCAGAGGCCTGCCACCAAAACAAGAGACTACCATTCACACTACCCTCTGCCACCCAAACCCTAACAACAGATGCATCAGACTATGCATTGGGGGCTCACCTGGCAGGGAAGTGCATTCAGGGCAAATGGAACCCAAGTCAAATGCACCTACATTTCATTCGAAAAGAAATAGCTGTACAGAATGCTCTGACAGCCTTCAAGAACTACATTCTTCCAGGACAACTAATGGTAAAGATGGACAACACCACAGTTATGTGGTACATAAGCAGGGGGGTACACATTCCTACCCCCTCTGCAGACTAGCCATGGCATTGTGGAACACAGCCTTGAGCTACCAAGTGCGCCTACAAGCTCAATTCCTGCCAGGAAAATTAAATACACTGGCAGACGGACTAAGCAGAACCCTCATGGACCCACATGAGTGGAAACTGGAGCCAAGGATTTTCAACATGTTGACAAGCGAATGGGGGAGCCCAGACATAGATCTATTTGCCTCCCTCCAGAACTACCAGTTGGACAAGTTTTGCACAAGGACTCCCCACAAAGAAGCCTGGAAAGTGGATGCTCTGTCCTTCAGCTGGAAAAACCTGCCAGTCTACACCTTCCCCCCACTGCCTCTGCTCTCTAAAGTTCTACTAAAAGTCAAACAGGACAAAGCAAGGATGATCTTGATTGCTCCAGACTGGCCGTGCCAGCACTGGTACCCCCTCCTGCACAGTGTGTCACAGTTATCTCCATGACACCTGCCTCAGACCCCTTCCCTGCTGTCTCAGCAGGAGAACAAAATTCTGCACCCTCAGCTTCCAACATTGAACCTTGCAGCCTGGTTAATCACTTAAATTCACCCTTATCATCCCTCAGCAAACCTGTGATGGATGTGATCTTAGAGGCAAGGAGACCTAGTACTAGAAGATCTTATGCTGAAAAATGGAAAAGATTCTGTGCCTGGAACCAATCTCAAGGGATGAGCACAGCAGTGCCCAACTTACCTCAGATTTTGCAATACTAAACCGTGATGCTTCACAAGGGCCTGTCTTTTTCCTCCATTAAAATTCACACCTCGGCCATTTCAGCTCATTATAACACAGAACCTCCCCTCTTCTCTCATCCTCTGCTCAAGCAGTACCACAGGGGGGGCAAAAACATGAGACCACCCAGGAGAGCTCCTACCCCAGCCTGGGACCTTAACTTTGTATTGGAGAAACTCACTCTACCTCCTTTCAAGCCAGCTGCTACTGCAGACTTAAAATTTATTTCTTGGAAAACAACTTTCCTTTTAGCAATCACTTCAGCTAGAAGGATATCTGAATCATCTTTTATGCGGAAAGGGTATCACTCCGAGCCAATCCATCCTTCATGGCCAAAGTGGTATCCAGTGTGGCTCTCAATCAGTGCATTCATTTGCCAACCTTCTTTCTCAATCCACAGAACAAAGGGGAACGGATTCTGCATTCCTTGGATGTGCACAGACAACTTAGATTCTACTTGGACAGGACTAAACCTCGAAGAAAATCTGAACAACTGCTGGTAGCATTTGCTGCAGGGGCAGAGGGGAAGGCTATTTCAAAACAAACCATTTCTAAATGGATAAGCCATTGCATTCATTTCTGCTATAAGCACTATTAAAAACCTATCCCCCAGGGGATCAGATCTCACTCCACCAGGGCTGCATCTACTTCTGCAGCCTTCCTCAGAGGTGTTCCTACTAGGGATATCCTAGAAGCTGCTACCTGGAGTTCTGTACATACTTTCACCAAGCATTATCATTTGCCAATTTTCTCTAAATCCAGAGATGGCTTTGCAACTGCTGTCTTGCATGGCCTTATAGCTGGCCCTAATGTTGTATCAACTCCTCCTCCCAACTATAGCTTTGGGAATCTACCCAAATGTAATGACTGCAACAGTGAAACACGAAGAACATAGTACAGTTGTGTACACTTACCATAAAATGTAGATGTTCGAGTGTATTCACTGTTCCAGTCCTGGTTACCCCTCCCTCCAGCCCCCTAATTTCTTCTGGCTGTACCTCTACTTTCCTTTACTATGCTCAAAAGCCTTTTTGGTGTATTTGCTTTTTGTTGGAGGTATAGCTTTGTGTTTTTATGTTTATTTGCTCCCCATTAGCTGGGCACCTGACATCTGGGGCAAGAAAAGCTGATGTAATGGCATCGGCTGCATGTTTTATACCCCTGGCGACCTGACGTCATGGAAGAAGGGACAGCAACCAATGCAGGACCCAAGACTTTGTTAATCAGGCCGACTGAGGGCTACCTGCAAGCAGATAACCCAAATGTAATGACTGCAACAGTGAATACACTCAAACATCTACATTTATGGTAAGTGCACATAACTCTACTTTTGTGCTTCTGCTGTTATTTGAACTGGTTACACTCATTTTGATAGAATCCTTTCCCACACCATGCAGCTATTCCATTGATGTTGGATTATACAAAAATTTCCCTTTCAAATTCTCTCTAGTTGGTCACTGTGAGATGTGCTAAATAGAAAAACATTAGATGTTTTTCTTCATTCTGCAGCCACAGTAATAGGTGAAATCTGGAGACCCCCTCCCCCGCCATTTACCATTGTTTCACAAGTAATTATTTTAGCTAATTTATTAATGAATTCAAGCATCCATGCATTTTGCTCCATAAGAACCCTGCTTCTTATACCACTTCCTACAGTATGCTGTTTGCTTTTTACATTACCCCGTGTCTGATGGATCACTGAGGCTCGTGCGACCTTGCATGTTGTCATGTCTATGACTTCACGTCAGTTGAAGCAGATGAGATTGTTTCATGGTAAGCCCCGAGTCTTTTTGACTAGATGGTCACTTCTGTCTTGTTCCATTTGTTCTCTCGGTTGCCCTCCACACTGCCACCTGATCTGCTTGTGTCTGTGTCATACAGCTTAGATGCTGTCCTCACAGGAAGTGGAAAGAGTATCCCTACCCTATTGTAATCAGGCAGTGATCACTGCAGTACTGTCTGCTGTCCAGTCATTTCTGCCGTGGTTGATTCTCTGATGATTAGGTTTTGCATATAAGCCACAACCACTAGTAAAACAGATGACCATCCTGCCAGTGAGGTAGTGGGCCAGACAGAAATTCATGGTTTGGTATTCCATGTGATTTTGTGAAGCCTTAAGGTGTGTGTGTGTGTGTGTCTGTGTGTGTGTGTGTGTGTGTGTGTGTGTGTGTGTCTGTGTGTGTGTGTGTGTGTGTGTGTGTGTGTGTGTGTGTGTGTGTGTGTGTGTGTGTGTGTGTGTGTGTGTGTGTGTGTGTGTGTGTGTGTGTGTGTGTGTGTGTCTGTGTGTGTGTGTGTCTGTGTGTGTGTGTTTCTGTGTGTGTGTGTCTGTGTGTGTCTGTGTGTGTCTGTGTGTGTCTGTGTGTGTGTGTGTGTGTGTGTGTGTGTGTGTCTGTGTCTGTGTGTGTCTGTGTGTGTTAAATACAGCTTTGAGATTTCCTGTTTGCTCAGTGACACATCATTTCTTTCAGCTCTTGGAAATAGTTAAGAAAGTGTTTGATTTCCCTGGGTAAATTATGCTGGTGAGGAGGTAGATTGTTACAAGATAAATTATCCCTACAAGATAGTTTTGTTCCCATTTCCAGTGTATTGTGGTGTAGTCAGTCTCAGCTCTGGTCAGCTGGAATTTGTACATGCGTTTGTATGTAGCATAATATACAGTAAAGGAAGTAGCTGGGATTTCATACCTTTCTGAAAGAAAACCCGTAAGAAAAATAACCATTGATGCAGCTGCATTTTTTAACAGCTGAAAGAAAACCGCCTCTGAACCAGAAATTAGTTGCTGCTGTTGGATACCTACAGCAAAATAATGCTATTATGATTGCAGAAAATGAACCGTACTCTTGGGCACTGTATCCATGGACATAATTACTTGGAAGTGTCTACTGAAATTGCATTTCTGAGAGTGAAAAGGCAGCTGCTGTACTTTGGACATTATTCCCAAACATGACTGTAAACATTAAGTCATCATTTATTTTATTTTATTTTAGTTTATTTATTTTATTTTATTTTACATTTGTTAACCGGGATAATCCGATTGGATATATATGTCCGTTTTCAGCAGAGGCCCGGGGAGAAAAGCTCCTTACAATAGAAACATAACATTTACTGCATTACATGATCTGTTGCTGTATAGGATCATAGGAAGTTACCAGGCTATTGGCCCTGAGGCCCTTATAAGCCTAGCCAAGAGTTTAGCCCATGTTTAGACAAATCAGCACCTGATGCCCCCTGTCCACCAGGGACGCGGGTGTAATCCCAGGGATGTATTTTCTATTTCCCATCTAGTTGTCCAGATTCCGCTTAAAAAGAGGTGAAGAGGTACTCTGCTTGACATGGAGAGGGAGTCAATTCCATAGATGGGGGGAGTCTGTGGGGCACAAATCTATCCTGCCAGCAAGTCCTGTTGATGTCACACACCAGGTTGAGGCTGCGTGTGTGGGTTACTCGAGCGTAGCATGACTTGCGGATATGCAGCAGTCCCATCAAAGCGGGGTCTGAGATCGCCTTGTATGCCAGACAGAGGGTCATCTCTGAGAACTCTGTATGAAACAGAGTAGAGGCATAGGGCTTTTAGCCAATCTGTGTATGGTAGATTTTTGAGGCTCTGGAATCTCCTGGTGAGGAATGGTCTCTCCAGCTGCTGCATGTGCTTTGCGAGGTACATGCCGAATGGGGCATTATACTTAGTAATGGGCCTTATAAGGGAAGAATATTAAGGATGTTATGACTTCCTTGTCCCTGGATGAGATACCCTTACGTACAAGGTGGGCCATGTAGAAAGCTATCAATACAATGGGAAGCAACATGGTGGTCAAAAGTCAGGCTGCTATCAATCTGGGTGCCTAAATCCCCCACAGCTCACTGCATGCTTAGAACGTTGTTATTAATGTAATAATTTGTGGGGACATCTCTCTCCCCAAAGGGGATGATGATGCATTTTTTGTATTCAAGCTTGAGGCAATGTTTCTGGCACCAGTCATTTGTTTGGGTGAGACCCTCTTGGAGGATGGCCACGTCACTAGGGGAATTGATGACAGCTCCCAACTAGCAGTCATCTGCAAACTTGGTCAGCCATAGCCCACTGATTTTGGCTATACCTCAGAAAAGTATATCCCAAATAAGAGAGGCCCCAAGCCCAAACTCTGGGGTATGCCACTCGATGTGGGTCTACTGCTTGAGGTGGCTTGCCCTATTTTGACTAGGTGGGTTCTGTCAGTGAGCCAGTTGGCTACCCATCTGGTAACATACGGATTAATGCCTAGTTGAGAGAGTTTATCTGTTGTGCCTGAGTGGGGAATAGTGTTGAAGGCTTTGGCCAGGTCAAGGTAGGCGGTGTGCACGGTCTTCCCCTCATCCATGGCTTTGGTGACTATCTCAAAAAAGTCAACCAAATTTAACAGACATGACTTCCCCTTGACGAAGCCAGACTGTGTGGGAGCAAGTGCTTTGAGGTTGCCAATGCCCTTGTTAATGAGGTCCATGATAATCCGTACTTGCAGGTCAGGCTAGTTAGGCTGATAGCTCTATAACTTCCTGGATCAGTGGACGCTCCACCTTTGTGTAAAGGGATGACAGTGGCTGTCCTCCACTCAGCTGGAACGAAGCCGGTACTCAAGCTTTGGTTGAATAGGGTGCCTAATGGTGCTGCAAGTTCCTGCCTGAGTTCATGTAGGATGCAGCCTGGGATGTTATCAAGTCCCATGGAGGCTGTATTTTTTGCCTTTGAGAGCAGCGATGGCCTAAAGCTTCTTTTAAATGAAGTATGGAAGGTGTGACTTTTTGAACATAGTTTTCCCTGGCAAATTTCATTGCATAATCACTGTGTCTCTGCTTTGTAACTTTTTTTTTTAAATGTTTGTTTCTTTATCACCTGTTACTTGCTCAGATTTTTTTATTATTCATAAGCAAATAATAACTTAATACTGCCATCACTTGCCTTAATTGTTCATGTAACATTTTTTCTTGAGTACATATTCTATTCAACTTGTTAGTAGCACTGAGACAAAACTTGCCTCCAAATGTATGCTGCAGACACATGAAAGCCAAATGGTTTCTCTGAGTGCCTTATTATACATCTCTGTGCTGGTGGTGGGATTTAAAACATAAATTCAGAACCTGTACCTTTCTGCATGTATTGGATATATTTGTGAGATCAGCATATTTTGCTGGTTATTTTTATTTTATTTTATTTATTTATTTTTTCCCAGGCAGTCGGAAGTAGTTGCTGTGTGGATGCCTTATTTATATGCTGCAGATTCCTTGTGCATTTTTAATGCCCCTACCCTCACGTTTGGACCACATTTTGCTGTATGCACTATGCTGGTCTTTGCATGCTCTTGTACTTTCATGCATATGTCCACGCTGTTTGCTGAGGCTGTCCTAGGATCCCTAATTTTGGGAAGCTTTTCCGCAAACGTTTAACCAAATACAGTCTTAGGACAGTTGTCCTTTTACAAGCCTCCTGCTGAGATGAGTGAACTGGCATCATTAACTTGCTTTAACATCAGTGACAGTTGCTTCCAGTTCCACAGTAGGTACTTAAACCCAAATTGCTGCCACTATGTCAGGGCTTCATCCTGGTTGCACCATGTAACTGGCTTAAGATTTTCTCTTTTGGTCTGCCACAGACGTGCATTCAAGGGTTGATTTGTAAGTTTATAGCTATAATAACGGAAAATATTTTTTTTTTTACTTTTTACATTTTTCTTAAAATAGTAAACAGCATTATAAATATTGAATCAGAATTTGTGAGATTTCAATTTTAAAGATTAAAGTTTCAGTTTCATACACTTGGATATCGTCACTGCTTCCTGTGCTAAAGATCCTGTCTATTTTTAAGTGTCTGAATATTTACAGTTAGAACTGATATTTCATAAAGCAAGTCTTAGCTCACAGGGGTTGATTATTAAATGTTTATGTATAACTTATCGTCTTTCAGTGGTTAACCAGGAGCTTTGATACTGAAAGTTGCACTATTGCAGATGGAGACCTTGAGAATCCATCACACGATTACAGGCTGCAGCTAGGTAAGTTTCTGTAGTGTAGTGTAATATGAGGATAAAAACCTACGTTTAAGTATGGCAGATATTAAGTAGTGCAGATGACCAAAATAAATCTGTTGCAGTCTGACCAAAAAGTTGACAAGAACAAGCATTAGATTTTGGAGAAGTGCTAATTTTACAGCAGGCTCAATGCCAAATTCTCACTTGCATTCAGAGCCTAAAAATCTCCAAAAACTGAATCCTCAGTACATTGCAAAAGGTCAGTGATGCCACATGCACAATTAGAACAGAAACCATAGTAGTCTGTCAGAAAATGAAATGCTCTTCAGGTACACAAACAAACACACAGGCTGAGAACAGCTTAGCAGTAGGACACAGACTTCACGGATGCTACAGCAAAATCTGTTCAGGATCATCATTAAACAGCAAATAGTTCAGGTGCGTGTTTTCCCCGTACAAATCCCAGAAAACAAACAAAAAATAAAAACAGTAATACATCGTGTCAGCGGCGGGTGGTGAAGAGCATGCCAAATCCTAAAAGCCAGCCAAGAAAAAGTCCGACAGATCGGGGAACACAGTAAATCCAAGCAAACAGAAAGGTGCAAAGCAAGTGCTAAAACTGCAGCTAAATGAGCCAAGATGTCAGGTCTGCTCTTTGTGGAATGTCAGTTCTTCATTTAATTGCATATTTGTTTCTCAGTTTGTTGTGTTGTCACTGTGAGCTTCTGAATTTGTGTATCCAGTTTTGCGCAGACTTTCAGGTGGCACTTAGCATAGAATGAGAAGTTATGTTCACTAGAATGCATTGTGTCGAGACACTAAGGGAGTGTTATAATGCTTTGGAAGAAAATTATTGTAGCAGTGATTGACAGATGAGTTGTTTTAAGCTAGGAACCGTGCTTCCTGTAGAACAAACTTAGATGTTTGATTTGAGTTACAGTGCAATGAAAATGTATTTGCCCCCGTCCTGATTTCTTATTATTTTACATGTTTGTCACCCTTAAATGTTTCAGATCACCAGACAAATTCAAATATTAAACAAAGATAACCCAAATAAACACAAAGTGCAGTTTTTAAGTGATGATTTTATTTATTAAGGAAAAAAACTATCCAAACCTATATTGCCCTCTGTGAAAAAGTAGTTGCCCCCCTTGTTAAATCATGAAGTAACTGTGGTTAATCACATTTTTGGGAAATCTGAGTTCAGTTTCACTAGCCACACCCAGGCCTAATTACTGCCAGACTTGTTGAATCAAGAGTTCACTTAAGTAGAACCTGTCAGACAAAGTGAAGTAGGCCAAAAGATCCCAAAAAGGAAGTCATCATGCCGCTATCTAAAGAAATTCCGGAACAGTTGAGAAATAAATTAATTGACATCTATCAGTCTGGAAAAGGTTACAAAGCCATTTCTAAAGATTTGGGACTCCAGCGAACCATGATGACAGCCATTATCCACAAATGGAGAAAACGTGGAACAGTGGTAAACCTTCCCAAGAATGGTCGGCCTACAAAAATTGCCCCAAGAGTGCAGCGACGACTCATCCAAGAGATCACAAAAGAACCCAGAACAACATTTAAATAACTGCAGGGCTCACTTGCCTCAGTTAAGGTCAGTGTTCATGACCCCACCATAAGAAAGAGACTGGGCAAAAATGGCATGCATGGTTTCCAAGGCAAAAAACACTGCTTACCAAAAAGAACATAAAGGCTCGTCTCAGTTTTGCCAAAAAACATCTTGATGATTCCCAAGACTTTTGGGAAAATATTCTGTGGACTGACAAAAGAAAAGTAGAACTTTTTGGGAGGTGTGCGTCCCATCTGGCATAAAAGTAACACAACATTTCAGAAAAAGAACATCATGCCAACATCAAACATGGTGGTGGTAGTGTGATGGTCTGGAGCTGCTTTTGGACCTGGACAACTTGCTGTGATTGATGGAACCATGAATTCTGCTCTCTACCAAAAAATCCTGAAGGAGAATGTCCGGCCATTTTAGCATAGGTTTTTGCTATAAAATGTTTTTGGTTCAGTTCACTAACCTAGTTATATGTATAAATAAATATAAATTAAATAAGTAAAAGTAAATAATGTAAGTAAAAATCTGTAGCAGGAGTGTTGGGGCATTTAAGAAGTGATGAATGCTCTGGAGGGTGGTCATCAGACAGAATAATCGAAGATGTGTTTATTCATGCTTGTGTATATAAGTGGTCAACTGGGGCATTTGTGATGAGTTAAGCTAGTTTTGTACCCAAGCAGGCAAAGTAGATTGTGTCATATGATGTGCCACTGTCAGCCTTTTCATGTGTGCCCTAACACACTATTTGTTGCCATTTGCCCCCAACTTTAGGACCTAAGTAATGGGAACTGGGAAGATAAACCTATCACAGCGCTTAGCCTTTATGTGTTGGGGGAAGAGTGAACCTTTTGGGAAGTTCCAGCATTTTAATATTCATCCCCCCCCCCCCCCCGACCATCCTTTGACCAAACTGCATACCTGGTGTTTTAAACATCCAGTAAATTTGTTTTATTTTTTATGAAATAGTTGTAGAATGAATGACTTGAAACACACCTGCTGTTGGGAGTCATAGGTTCATAGATTAGTACTAGACTAAGTGCCCTTGTGGACCATTTTAAACCTTGCTAGTTATCTCATGTGAGAATCAAACCCTGTACCTTATGTTTGTAAGGTTAACCATTATGCCACCCTCACACATTTAAGGATCTAGTCACTATATTTGTATTAATGCACATTTGATTTGTATGAAATGCATCAAATAGAGAACAAAGAGTAAACCAGAGATTTTACTGGCATGCTTTAATATGAGAATCTGATGCATTTAAATAGTTGGGATACATGGTAGCTACTATCCTGCTAACAATTAAGTTGCACTTTCGTGTTATATGTGTACATGTGTACTTTTTTATTTTTTCTGTGTTGGTGCATTAGCTACAAGTGCCTTTTTACAGTGAGAGCTGGAGTCACTGTCTGTTCAATAACTTGCTCCTAGTCAGGATGCCAAGTAGAAACTGAGGGATTCAAACCTAGAAATACAGATGAACTTAGCCTTGTGCTTTACTGCCTCATTGTACTGCTCTCAAGTTTGGATCATCAGCAAGGTCACTATAAAATTAGTGACATTTATTTCAAAAAATATAGAAATAATTTGAAAAAAAACATGGTTTCAGCACTTGTTCTCATTTTCTCCTTATTGTCATGATACATAGCAGCTTTGTATTTGTTATAACTAGTGGGCAGGTACACTGTAGTGTGTGTTGGTTTTCAGTATAGTGTTTAGTGTGGTGTGAACTCAGCTTTATAAGTTCATAGATTAGCACTAGGCTAATTGCCCTTGTGGGACACTTTAAGCGTAGAAAATTACCCCATGTGAGAATCAAACCCTGCATCTTATGTCTGTGAGGTAAACACCTTAACCATTATGCCAAATTTCCACCTTTTGTAATTCATCTTCAGAATTCTGTGTCATTAATTAGTATTGGGTTGTGCGACGTGTGTAAGAGATGCTTAAGTCACTCTGTGTTGAACAAGCAATAGTCAGAAATCAAATAATTGTCTTTTGGTTTTGATAAAATTAATTTGTAAAGCAGCTCTTTGGCAGTGCGCTTACCATTAATATTTACTTTTATTCTGACAGTTAATTTTGAACTCTTTAAAATGCACAGAACATAACATGGTCATTTTTACCATTCTTATATTGCTGTGGTTTCACTGAGGCACCCTTATTTCATCCGTTTGAATACAGTTGTTTATCCACCATGTCTGTGACCAGTAGCTCATGCCAGTTAAATACGCACAAGGTGCTGTCGCTTTCACTGACCATATTCAACTTTTCAAACCATTGGATCACCTAGTTTTCTCTTTTTGTTATAAAAATCCTTTCCAAATTTAAAGCATTTCTACTGAGGAGGACTTCCCAGGTATTCAGAGCTGTGCTTTGTGGTCACTATCTCATTGTAGTGAATGAAGACTGTTGTTGTTGTGTCTTTCGGCTTATCCCGGGTAGGGGTCGCCACAGCGGAACGCCGGTCCGCTAATGTTTGGTAGTGGATTTTTACGTGCCAAGTTACCAGCCCTGACGCACAACCTTCAACGAAGGCACGCCCATTCACGCATGCCTCCACACAGAAGACGCTGTAGCTGAGAATCGAATGGGACAACGTCTTGCTGTGAGGCGACAACGCTTCCTCAGCACCACTACCGCGGGATTGTAGTGAATGAAGACTGTATCATCTCTTTTCACACCAGTTGTTTCATTCTGTGTAGGACTGAAAGGCTCATTGGTCATCTAATTTAACTCCATGACATTTCCAGAACTGAAAACCAAAGAAACCGTGTTGGGTAAAACCTTGGTGCAGAAATAAATCCAAATGAAAGGTAAAAAGTAAAAAATGCACCAAGATAACACACAGCAAACGTTTAATCACAGCAAAGTACAAAGTGTACTTTGCTGTGATTAAACATTTGCTGTGTGTTATCTTGGTGCATTTCCAGAACTGAATGACAGCAAGTCCGAAATTTTTGTTCCCCTGTTATTTGCCCCTGAGTTAGTGATACGAATCGGTAAGGGGCAAGGTATCTTGCCAAATCGTCAAGATGGCTAGAAACTGACAAAATCTGAGAAAGAAGATTGTGTTGTTTTGTATTCATTATTGTTCAGTAAACGATATACATAACTTTTAAGTTTGGGTTAATATTAATAGGTATATACTAGGCTAATGACCACCAAGGCCTTTATAAGCTTAGCTGTGCAATCCAATCCAGTTGTGTCAGTGTATCTTGGGCATTTATTAGGAAGTTTCTAGAGGTTATGTCGTGCAGGGCTTATGTTAGCTTGGGCATTACTATCTGCCTCTGTCTGTCAGAGACATGAGGGCCAGACCCAGGGTGAATTTTCGCTTTACCATTTGTTGTTCAAGGTTTCACTTGTATAGGGTTAGAGATGGACTTTGCTTCACATGGATAGGGAGCTTGTTCCAGAGCATGGGGAACCTCTGAGACGCACATCTGTCTCACCAACATGTCCTGTTTATGTCACAAACAAAATTTAAACCCTTGGATCTAGTGGTTCTGGTGCTGTTCATTTTGTGGATTTGCAAAAAGTCCATCAAAGCTGGATATGAGGATGCCTTGTATGACAGGCATAGATCGTCTGTCAGTAACCTGTAGGTCATGAAGTATGTTGACAGGGCCTTAAGGAGATCCATATATGACAATGTGTTTACACTCTGGATTCACCTGGTAAGTAACAGTTGTGGGTGTAAGATGTTCTAAAACATTTTGAACCAAGCTTGAAACAAGTAACCTGAAAACTAGGATTGCTAGGCTTCTGTTTTCCATGTGCTGTAACTTCCTGTCTTGCTTTTGCATGCACGCATAGTTTTACTTCATTGTGTAAGTATTTTATGTAGTAATAAGCAAACTTCATTTAATGTAATAAAGTTGGCTCCAATCTAGACAAGTGGAGTTTGATTGACAGCCCTGAAAGTGAAAGACACCAAGGGGAGGGAGAAGAATGAAGGGGCCTTCCAGTTCCCTCCTGTCACTGGGGAGAACCATAGCTGCTGTGTTGCTGGTATGTACTGGTGAACATGGCCGAGTGCATGCCAGGTCAGAGTGGGGGATGGGACACCGGAGGAAGTGACGTGCTACTGCAGAGGTGGAGCTTGGCCTCAATGTCCCAATGCATATCATAGAGGGTTGGGACCCAAAATTGACATGTTATTACAGAGGAAGGTATGTTTGCTTCACAGATACAGATGATAGGAGTGAGTGTAAAACTGTCACAAGGGTATATAAATAGAGGACAAAATACTGTAGTCCGCAATATGACAGTCTCTCCCCAGTTAACCAGCCCTTGTCCTTGGTGGATGCAGAGGAACAACAACTAGAAGGCCAGGGTAGAAAGCTTATAGCAGAGGCAGCAGAAATGCAAAAAAAAAAAAATTTAATGTAAACTGCAAATAATTTTATATATGCTAAACAAGAACTTTATAGATTGCAGCTGCAGTTTTCCATTGTCATTAAGTCTTATGTGTGAACTGCAGTGAGTCTAGAATACCTTTATTCTTTCTGCTTATGTGACTATTACAAAAAAATGACCTCTGTTTTCCTGTTGTATATGTACTAAAACTGTTAACTAAAAACATCTGGCCATTTAGCTTGTCTGAGTATTGCAGGTCTGCATGAAAAATGTCCGTGCCGTACTTATCCTGCCTACCTGAGGTACATTTATTTGGAATTTGCACTTTACCTCACATGAGACTACCAGAACTGAACAGGAATATAGATAAAATTTTATATTTTAAAATACTCTTTTCCAAAACGTGAAATGGGTAAATTTCACATGTCTGTAAAAGTCACCTGCTATGCACTTGCATTATATCTCTTGCAATGAATGGAAAAGATCCAGCGGAATTGGTTCCCCTTCCTAGTTAAAAAATGGTATTGAAGAATGTTAAATTTGCAGATGAGGTACCTGTTTCAAGGGCAGAAACCGTTTTTTTTTTTTTTTTGTATGTTCTAAAATTATCACAGTGTATAATGTAACTAAATACACAGTGGGGCAGCTGACAGCATTACAGCTGTTCTAAGGTAGTACTAGAGCATTGATAACTAACTATTGATTTCATATTTGCCATTATATAATAGGTGAATAGTGATTATTTGTACAGTATAAGAAAATCCCTGCTTGTTTAAAACAGGCTGTGTGTTCCCTGCCTTTCTCAACACAGCATGCCAACATATTTATTGTAACATTTTAAATGTTGACTCTATTCACTAATTCATTGAGAAAAAAAAACATTACCTTCAAGCGTTATATGTTTAACATAATAAATCAGGCACTTTCAAACTCCGACCAGCAGGTACCATCTTGGGCTTAGAACTAGTGGTGATCATGTTTATAATCTTTGTCAACAAAATTGTAGAGCTATTTTTTTGAAATGACATATGCTGATATGCAATGTTCGGAATTTTGCTATGTACTCACTTTGTACATAATATTGTTGATTGAAAGACAGTGTGATGTATTTTCTGCTGTTTGAGCTCGTGTCTGAAAAGGGTCGCTAGATCAGTCCACTTACCCGGTGAACAAAATAGTAACAAGTAAGTAAATAAATAAACAAGTGATCTTATAATATTTCCCTTCAGTCACAGTTACCAAACTACCCACAAAGAACTTTTTTTTTTTTAATCATCATTTGTTTACTGGGAAAGTCTGACTTGGACTTTGGACAAGCAGAGGCCCGGGGAGAAATGCTCCAGACGTATGGCTTTGAAATGCGGGAGGAAACCGGAGTACCCAGAGGAAACCCACACAAACGCAGGGAGGACATGCAGACTCCGCACAGAAGGCACCCCAGCCGAGAATTGAACCAGAGAACCTATTGCTGTGAGGCGGCAACACTTTTGCTGCACCACTTGGTAACAACCTTGAATTAATATTACTAGTGGCCAGCATCACTGCATTTAATTATTAATTTCACAAGCACAAAGGTTATGTGTTGCTCTGTACCTGTTACAGGCGTTACCACTCAACACTCTTTTCATCAGTTCTTAACTCTGCAGAGAACAGACTCAAACATGAGAGCATTGTATGACCCTGTAATTTAAATTTTCAGAATTCACATTAATGAAATTTTAAGTGGATTCCAAGGAATTATGAAGTTATTTACCAGCACCAAATCATCTCCCCAGAAATGAAAAAAAAAAAAAAAACATTTCTTTTAAGTAGCAGACACAACCAACTAACTACAAGTGTACTCACTACAGTTAATTGTCAGCCCCACAAAAATAAATAAATCAAAGCCTGTCAGTACATGTACTTCTAACAGTCATCCTGTCAGAAGTTGGTGTTCTTCCAAAACACTTATTAGGTCTTCTTGTATATACAGAGTAGTAAACCGTAAATGGTTAAAACATGTAACAAGGACTAACTCTTCAGCTGTTAAAAATTGAATCAGTAACAATTAACCACTCCACATTTGCTAATGACTATACCCACTTTCTGCAATTCACTATAACTGACATATCGAAAACCTTTTTAACAATTTACTCCCCTCCCAAATGAAGAGCAAGAACCTTCATCCCCTGATTTATAACCTCTAGCCTGTTATACAGCATAATTTCATTTTCTTTGAAATTTCAGTAAAACAAACCAAGACTCTTCTACTGAAACTTAATAATCCAGGATCCATGTCCAACAAACGTTATCCCACCTTCCTAAGACTTGCAGTTGAAAAACTGGCTACACTCTTACTCTTTAACCTGTCTCACCACCAGCATTCAAGCATGCAGTTGTAATCCTACTACCCAAAGCCACTTTTCCTAATGTAAAGAAGCCCTACTAACACATTACTGGAAAAACTTTATACAAATAACTTCTTAACCACATTAATAGCTATGGCCTGTTATTTAGTTTCATAGGTAGGTACTAGGCTATTGGCCCTAGGGCCTATATAAGCCTAGCCAAATGTACCCTGGCTTTCGCCACCCAAGAAAATTATTTTCCTGTGCCACTGTCGAGCAGAGCCACATAAGTGATCCCCGGGGTGAATTTCCTATCTCCCATCCAATCATCAAGATTTTTCTTGAAGAGTGCTAATGAGGAGCTTTGTTTGATATAGATAGGTAGTTTGTTTCAGAATGTGGGAAGTCTCTGGGACAGGAATCTATCCCTCCAGCATGCTCTGTTTGTTGTGGTGACGAGGTTTAGGTCCCTAGAGCGTGTAGCTCGTAGGGATTGGGACTTCTTTAAGTGGAGCATGTCTAAAAGCTCTGGGTTTGACATAGCTTTGTGTGTTAGGCAGATATCGCCTCTGAGTAGGCGATATGCAACGGAGTAAAGCTGCAGTTTTTTGAGACTGTCTGCATAGGGCATCTCTTTGAGGCCGGTAATCCTCTTTGTGAGATATTACTGTGGCCTTTCCAGTTGTTGTAGATGTCTTGTGAGGTACATACCAAAAGGGGCATTGTACTCTATAATGGGTCTAATGAGTGATGAGTAGAGGGGAACAATGACTGATGCACAATATGGCTTTTGAAATGCCTTGAGTGTCTTCACTGCCCTGGTAATAGCCTCTGATAACCATTTATTGCAGCCTGAATGAGGGACTCCTTACTGCACGTCTCTTTGTTGACATAACAAGAGATTTTGAAACAGTCCACTATAGCCTTCTTCTCAATAAATTAAAAAGACTCTACTTTGGAAATAACACTGTTTGCTGGTTACAAACTATCTGAAAGACAGAAACTTTTACACAGGCATTCTGGAAGGTTCTGTGCTACATCCTCCACTCTTCTTCCTCTTTGTCAATGAATTCCCCCTAGAACTACCAAACTTAAATTAATAATATATGCAGATGATACTGTGCTTCTGCAGTTGAGTACAAGCCACTGTGATCTATATACAGCCTCACTCTGTTATGCACCCGGTCCACATATTACAAGCTACTAATTAACTAAGAAAACTAATGATGTTATGTAGTCCTATCTCACCTACATTCTTACCCGTGGGTTCAGAGCCGAATATCGGCTCCGACTCGGCCAAACTTTTCTAGCTCGAAGTCTTCTATTGGCTGGGCTAAGCAGGTATCCCATGGTGCACTGCTCCATATCCCCAGATCTCATTTGCTGCTCGTGTAGCTCGGACGTGGTCTTGCTCTTGGCTGTGGCTAAGTACCTTTTTTCTTGTCTTGAGAAATGTATTGCTCTGAAACAAAAAGCTATTTTCATAGCTATTGTCTTTAGTGTTGTTTAGCCTTTTGGTAGTATGCGTGTTTGTGGTATCCCGATAACTGTTCCCTCAGGCTAGACCCATTTCAGTTAGAGGACCTAGTCCTTTCCTTCTGTCTGTCAAACCGTTTAAATTAGAGGTTTGATTGTCTGTTTTCCAACCCTTGTAGTTATTAACCGTTTTAGTGAGAGATTTTTGGCATAGTTGGTCTCAGTGTGCATCTCTAGAGTGTGTGTGTACGTTTTCAACCTTGTCTGTTTTGTGGTTGTTGAGTGTCTGTGAGTTGTTCCTGTCAGATTTTCTCTTAGGTCGCGTTGTTGTTTTTTTTTCTGGTGATTATGTCTAAAGATTCCAAAGAGCATAAACCTTCCGGTTTCAAAAAGTGCTCAGAATGTGGGTACAAAATGTCCATCACCGATGGGCATTCTATTTGTGTCTGTTGCCTGGGAGCCATTCATCTGCAGGAGTCCTGCAGTTTTTGCCATGCATTCAGTCCCAGAGTGCTCCAAGAGAGGAAGAATAAGCTGATCCTAAAGGGACTTTTGAAACCCTCTTTCGAAGGCGTCTTAGATTCTTCTCCCAGCGCTAAGTCTAAATCATCTAAGTCTAAAAAGAGATCTCCGGCTCCATCAGTCTCATCTGAGCCTCCAGAGAAAGTCACAAAAATTGCGTCGATCTCCTCGGCTCCACTGTCCTTAGGGCCACAGGAAGTGTCGGTGGTGATGGAACCGGCGTCGGCTCCTTTTATATTGGAACCTCTTCGGAGCCGATCCCCCAGTCTCAGACCAGTTTCTCCTGAGAGGAGATCTCGATCTTCCTCCCTGTCCTCCAAATCCTCCAGAACCCTTTTGGATATGGATGTTGATAGGGTGGTCCAGAGGCTCCTCCAGTCACCAGTTTTGGCAAAATTGTTTTCGGCTCTGGCCCAGTCGGCTCCAGAGCCCATCCCGACCCCTGCTTCAACCATTCCTCCTCTGAGCGCATCTCTGTCTTTGGAGCCGGAGTGTTCCGTGCCGTTTGATGTTGCTAGTCCGGTTCCGATGGCCCCTTCTGCTCCATCGGTGCCGACATTGGCTCTGACCCTGTCTGCTCTGTCCTTGGAGTTCGGGACTCGGGATTCTTCAGTCGGGCCCGAGGAGGACATCTTGGGACATATTTCGGTTCCGAGCCTCCCTCTCGGTGCCTCTGCTTGGGGAATTCTGACTCCCATCGTGGTCTCGGAGGCTGGCCGGTCCTCGGACTCAGGGGGACCAGCCTTCGAGGCCATGCGGACTGCGCTGGCCAGATCATCAGCTACATCAGGCGAATCGGTCACTCTGTCCCCTACCACTCCGGTGAGAGCCTCTGATCATCACCTATCCAGGGACAGCAGAGCACCAAGGCCTAGGGATACCCCCACGAGTGGTCCCCAACTTTCTGAGGGCCCTTCAGAATTCGTGCCTGAGGAGCCCCTTAGAAAGAAAACGTGCAAGAGGAAGCACATAGACTCCCTGGATCAGTCCCTCACCTCTGATACTGACCTCGAGGAATCGGAGGGGTCCCCCAAGTCATCCTCTGATGATGTTTCCTTCTCCGACATCCTGGAGATACTGAAGCAAAGAGGTGACTGGCCGTCCAAAACCCCTTTCGAGGAGGAGTCTGTCTTCCTTAAGGCCTTTGGTGCTCAGCCCTCCACCTCCTGGGTGTCCCCACCCTTCGATGAGCTCCTTGATTTAATTTGTCAAAGGGTGTGGGAAAACCCTGATTCTGTGGAGCCCATACCCAGGTGCTCCAACAAGTTTCTTTCTGCTCCCCAGGGTAAGGAGTTCTTGTCCAAAGGAGTCCCTGTAGATGCTATGGTGGTGGCGGCGGCCACTCAGAAGGAAGTAGCAGAGACCTCTTCCTCCGTCCATCCTCCTAACAAGGAGTCTAGGACCATGGACCGGTACAGGAAGCATACCCTCTCGTCAGCAACCTTTACCTTACGGTCACTGAGCTATCTGTCTCATTTCACTCAGCTCCAGAGAGATCTCCTCAAGGAGTTAGGAGATACTCTTGTGGGTAACGTCCCTGAAGCAGTGGCCCAGACGGTTAACACCCAGGTGTCTACCCTCAACTCCATTGTCAACTACTCCATGCGGCTCATTTCGTATGCAGCCGAGGGAGCGAGTAGGGCAGCAAGCTCAGGAGTCGCCCTTAGGAGGCAAGCCTGGCTGCGCCTGTGTCACTTTGCGGAGGCCTTCAAGTCTTCCTTCACTGACACCCCCTTTGATGGTTCTTCTTTGTTCAGAACCAAAGTGAAAGACACCCTCACCAGGTGCGAGCAAGAGGGAAAGATCCTGTCTGCCGTAGGGATCCGTTTTTCCCTTCCTTGTAGGCCTTTCCCCAAGGCCCAGCGGGGTGGGAAGATGTGGTTCAAGAAATCACAGAAGTTTTTTCCTGTTGCGCAAGGTGAGTCCCCCTCCAGAGGCAGTGGAGAGGGAGGTTATTCAGGGAGATGCCGCCCTAGAGGCAGAGGTGGCCCCCGCAATTCGGGAGACTGCGATTCCTATCGTGGCTCTCCCTACTCTCATTCCTGAGGGAGTGCCCGGCTGTGCTTATCCGGAGCCAGTCGGGGCTCGAATTTCATTATATCCGGAAGCCTGGAAAAGCATCACACAGGACCGATGGGTATTACGAATAATTTCCAGAGGTTACCTCATTTGGTTCATATCAGACCCCCCATCAATCAGAAATATCCCAGACGTTCCACCCAGTCAAAGGGATCAAGCAGCCTTAGAGGTTTCAAAGCTGCTAGGAAAAGGAGCCATCCAGAGTGTCCCCTCAGACCAGATCTGATTAGGGACTTACTCAAGATTCTTTTTGGTGCTGAAAAGAACAGAGGACCTGAGACCCATATTAGATCTCAGCCAACTAAACAATTATGTACAGAAGTCCAAGTTCCATATGGTCACACTACAATCGATTCTCCCATTGTTGGGAGAGGAGGTATGGATGTGCTCCATCGACCTCAAGGATGCTTACTACCATGTAAAAATGGACAGAGCATCCAGGAGTCACCTACGCTTCTGGCTGGGAGCCAGTCATTTCCAGTTTCGAGCACTGCCCTTTGGTCTCACCACAGCCCCCAGCGTGTTCACCAAGTGTATGGCAGTGGTGATGGCTCACTTGAGACATCAGGGATTCCAGGTGTTTCCATATCTAGAAGACTGGCTCCTTACCGCCCCCACCAGGCATCAGCTAGTCCAAACCAGGGACGCTACCATCACTCTTTGTCAACAGTTGGGAATAACACTAAATTGGGAAAAATCTGCCTTGTTGCCCTTGCAGCGTGTCACCTTTATAGGCGCAGAATTAGACACCATTCAAATGCGAGCATCTTTACCGCAGGAGAGGATCAGAATCTTACAACAACAAATACACATCCTGATGCCCCTGAGGAAAGCGAAGGCGAGATGGGTTCTCCAACTTCTGGGGACCATGGCAGCAACAATTATGTTGGTCCCTCTAGCGAGATTACACATGAGACTTCTCCAATGGCTTCTCTTTGTTCAATGGTCTCTCCAAAAATTTCCACTTTCTCACCCCATTTTACTCACGGACAGATGCAAACAGGACCTTAGTTGGTGGCTTTGCACCAACAATTTGGACGGGGGAATGCCCTTCGTTCCACCCATTCCGGTTGCCACAGTGACCACGGACGCCTCCCAGATGGGGGGGGGCATTATCTTGGCAGGACAGTCCAAGGCACGTGGCAAGATCACGAGATACATCTGCATATCAACGTCCTAGAGATGAGAGCAGTGCTACTTGCGTTGCAGGCACTTCAGAGTTTTCTACCTCTAGGGACGATTGCAATACATTCAGACAGCATGTCTGTAGTGTGGTATCTAAACAAGCAAGGGGGAACCAGGTCTTACCCCCTGTGCAGAGAGGCCATGCGAGTGTGGCAGTGGGCAGTAACTTCCCAACGTTTTCTGGTGGCAACGCACATTCTGGGGAAGTCCAACGTGATTGCAGACAGGCTAAGCAGAGCTATTCTGATGCCTTACGAGTGGTCCCTGAATCGTCTAGTTGCAGAACGAATCTTCAGCAGATGGGGTCAGCCTTGCTGCGACCTTTTTGCCAGCCCACTCAATGCCAAATGCAGCAACTACTTCATGATGATCCCCCCACAGGGGGAGTCACCCAGGGACGCTGTGGTCCACGATTGGCCCTCTGGTCTGCTTTATGCTTTCCCTCCGTTTCCCTTGCTGTCAAAGGTAATTCAAGAAAGCGCAATCCTTGGGAAGCAGAATGATTCTGATTGCTCCACACTGGCCTCGTCAAGTCTGGTTCCCTTTTCTTCAACCATACATTGTGGACACTCCTTGGACTCTGGACCCTCAACCAGGTTTACTGACACACCTCGGGACAGTTCCACCCCTCTCTGATGACCCTCCGGTTGACAGCCTGGCTGCTCCACTTCCGTCATTAGCTAGGCTTCATAAATTTTCACCGGAAGTGGTTCACATTTTATCTTCCTCTCATAAGCCATCTACTAGGAAGATTTATTCCAGCAAATGGAAGAGGTTTTCTATTTGGACGCATACCCAAGGAATTGATCCGTACACAGCTCCATTTGCTTCAGTCTTGGAGTTTTTGTCTATGCTCTTCCATCAAGGTTCCGCATCAGCTACCATCAAAGTTCAATTGGCTGCGATCTCTAATTTTCATGTGACTAATGAGCCTAGTCTCATGGCTCATAGACTCTGCAAGGCTTTCCTGAAGGGTAATCTGTTACTCCGTCCTCCGGTCTCCGAACCTATCATGCCCTGGGATCTCAATTTTGTCCTACAAGCCCTTACTTCACCACCTTTCGAGCCTGCAGCTACCTGTGAATTGAAGTTCTTGACCTGGAAAACAGCCTTCCTAACCGCAGTCACTTCAGCAAGGCGAGTTTCAGAAATTCAAGCCCTCTCTATCAAACCCCCATACTTAATCTTCCATAAGAACAGGGATGTTCATCGTGCATACAGCTGCAGTAATCACAGATGGGTTTTCAGCCGTCAGGCGGTCCCTCGGTCGGCCGAATTCCAACGTCTTGGTCTTGTGTCGGTTGTCGTCGCTTACTCTTCTGACGTCAGGAAGGCCAGAGTATATAAGACACAGCCGACGCCATGTTCTTCAGTCTTTTTTTGCCGCGCGGTGCCCGAAGCAGAAGCAGTTCGCAAGTGCCGGTCGGCCAGCTCCTGAATTACGAAAATATTTGGAACCGAAGTCTTCATTAAAGCTAAGTACCCCGTTGGGGAAACTTTTCTTGCCTCAGACCGATGTCAGAAAAAGTTAATAATTGTATTTCTTGTGGGAAGCAAATACCGCATAAGGATTTCCAACCTTGTTTGGGCCCAGACCACGACGTCTCGGGCTGTCGCTTTTGCGCTACCTTCAATAAATGCACTATCAAGCGTCGGGCGGAGTTCGCCCAACACTATTTTGGTAAAGCTTTTGACTATAAAATGTCGTCGGATACTCCGACTACCGTTTTATCCAAAAAATGCAAGGAAAAGGACCGACACGCGAGGCACGCGGTCTCCGCCGACACCACGCCAAAACAGGCTACACGTGGTCCGGTTCTCAGCGAGATGCCTTTGCAGTCCCTGACTACCGACGACACTCCTTTGGCGGTGTCCTCTGTACCCGAGACCGCTGGGTCTTCGGCCCTTTCCCAGACTACAACCGAAGCCCCGGCTTATGTCGAGCCTACTAATGTGGACAGGTCCACCTCCACCCATGGTGTATTTAGGCCTTCATCTTCTTTTTCGATTAAGGCCTTTACTAAATCCAAAGCAGCCAGGCATCACAGTAGGCCTGCTGCTCAAGGCCCATCTCCTGGACCCATGCCTAAGAAACAGATGCTTAAAATGGCTGAGGATCTAATAACTCTTATCAGAGGTTCTCAGCCCCCTCCTGACAAGAGACCCAGAGTGGAGGAAGAATCTCCCTCTTCTGATCAGGGATCCATTTTATCAGAACATTCTGATGCAGAGGAACACTCTTACTCCCCTTTTGAGGATTCGGATGCAGAACAGTCCATTCCTTCTGTATCACCCCCTGAGGATTTTTCTTTTGGGGAAACCTTGCACACCTTGAGGGAACACTTCCATTGGGAAGGCCAAGACTTTTCAGATTCCAAGAAAAGACTTAGGGAATTTCTTTGGTTACCTCAGCACAGACCTCTGGCTATACCCCCTGTTTTGGAGGTACTGGATGACGTCTATTCGGAGGCTTGTCTTAACCCTGATTCTCTGCCTCCTGCACCAGTAAAGCCTGATAGGTATTACAGAGTACCCAGTTCTCACCAATTTCTCTACAAAGGCCATAATGCTGACCCTGAAACCATTTCACAAGGCCCTAAGGGATTAAAGGCCTCCACTGCCAAGAATCCACTTCCTGCAGAAAGGGAATCTAGATCTCTAGAAAGGTGGGGTAAGAAGGTATATACCTCGGCCACCCTAGCCATGAGGGCCTTAAACTGTCAGTTTCATATGATTAAATATCAGCAGTACCTGTTATCACAATTAAAAAAACAAAATGTCGCAACCTGAACAACCAGATTTAAAAGAGTTACAGGATATGATGCATAGTGCAGAGCAAGTGGGTAAACACACCTTACAATGTGGTTATGATGCCCTAGAGGCCTCCAGTAGAGCGGCTGCTACAGGATCAGTCATTCGCAGACATGCCTGGCTTAGGGAACAAAATTTACCTGATCATGTGAAAGCTAAACTTCTTGATGCTCCTTTACAAAAGGATGTACTTTTGGTACTAATGCTGAGGATATACTACGAAAATGGAAGAAAAAGCCAAATCTATGCAAACTGTCAAAGCTTTCTTACAGGTCCAGCCACCACGCTTTTAGCAGGAATTGGCCTTCAAAAACTGGTCCTTTCCAGCCACTGACAAGCCCCAAAGAGGTAGATACAGGCACAAGGGGCAGAGGGCAACCACAAGGATAATATAGAGGCAGGCAATGGCATTCTCCAGCACCAAGAGGTGGTGAAGACAGTGCACAACAATACAGGAAGCAAACCCAATGACTCCCTCATTTCCTTGCCAAGCAAGTCACAGCTGGCAGCACCTTTGGGAGGGAAACTAGCATTATTTGCAAACAATTGGCATATTGTCACAACAGACAAATGGATACTGGACATCATAAACAGAGGCTACAAATTTCAATTTCACACTCTTCCAAAAATGAGAGGCATGCCAAACCTGCCACAAAATCAAAGGGCAGAGGCACAACTACAAATTTCAAAGCTCCTAAACATGAGAGCTATACAAAAGGTACCTACGCATCAACAAGGTCAAGGTTTTTATTCAAGACTTTTTCTGGTACCAAGAAAAGGAACCGACTGGAGACCCATTCTGGACTTATCCATCCTAAACACATTTCTACTGCTCCAAAATTCAAGATGCTCACATTACAGCAACTTCTTCCCATGCTGGGCAAGGAGTTTTGGCTGGTAACATTGGACCTCAAGGAGGCATACCTGCATGTCCCAATCAGACAAAGCTGCAGAAGATACCTCAGATTTCTTGCAGGTTCAATCCACTATCAATTCTCTGCATTGCCCTTTGGCTTATCTACTGTGCCCAGAGTATTCACAAAGTGCCTGGCATCAGTAATTGCATACTGCAGACTTCAAGGGATACAAATTTACCCTTATCTGGACGACTGCCTGATCCAAGCGGACAGCAAACACATACTACTGGAACATCTGGCATATGTGACACGATTACTGCTTTCTCTGGGATATACCATCAACAAGGAGAAATCAAGGCTAACACCATCTCAGAAAATAACATTCCTGGGTGCCAGCTTGGACACAAACACCCAGATGGCATATCTTACGCCAGAAAAACAAGGGCAACTATCTCAGTACTTCAAAACACTAGCAAAAAGTACCAGGCTTACTGCAAGGAAAATCCTGCAGGCTCTGGGATTCATGGCATCTTGCATTCTTCTAATCCCATGTGCAAAGTTGCATATGAGGAAACTTCAGTGGTACCTAAAAAATCTATGGTCTCAACACAGTCACAGCTTGGAAGCAATTATACCGATAATTCCATGTTTGCAAAAGGAATTCCTATGGTGGGGCCAAGCATGTCAAGTAAACGCAGGCCTTCCATTCTGCAAGCCTCAAGCAAAACAAGTCATAACCACAGACGCCTCAGATTACGCCTGGGGGGCGCACATGAAGGACAGGTGCATTCAGGGCAGATGGTCCCAAAAGGAAAAGCACCTTCACATCAATCAAAAAGAAATGCTAGCAGTAATAAATGTAGTTACAGCCTTCAAAGACTTCTTGCATCCAGGGCAATTACTGATAAGAACAGACAACACCACAGTAATGTGGTACATAAACAAGGAGGAACACATTCATACCCCTTGTGCAGACTAGCCATGACTCTTTGGAACTTGGCTCTGGAAAGACAAATCCAGCTTCAAGCACAGTACTTGCCAGGACTGGAAAACACACTGGCAGACACTCTAAGCAGAAATATGACAGATCCACACGAATGGAAGTTACATCCTCAGGTGTTTACAGAGATAATCCAAGCGGGGGGAGGCCAGACATAGATCTTTTTGCCTCCCACAGGAACCATCAATTGAAAAGTTTTGTTCAAGGACCTTCCATCCAAAGGCCTGGAAAGTGGACGCCCTTTCATTCAGTTGGACAGCATGGACAGTTTATGCATTCCCACCTCTGCCTCTTCTGCCCAAGGTGCTTCTGAAAGCAAGAACAGACAAGCAAGGGATGATACTGATTGCTCCAGATTGGCCAAGGCAACACTGGTACCCACTCCTGAGGAGCCTAACACATACTCCTCCCTGGTCCCTGCCTCTAATACCTCTTCTGCTGACTCAGAACAGATACAAAACTCTTCACAGTCAGCTGAAAACACTCAACCTTGCTGCATGGAAAATTCCTTAATACCACAACAGACCCTACTCTCCAAGGAGGTGCAGGATGTCATTTTGGAAGCCAGAAGACCATCTACTAGAAAAGCTTACTCCGCCAAATGGAAGCGGTTTTGTTGTTGGAATGAGAAAAGAGGCCAGGATCCTAGGAAATTGAACTTGCCTCAGGTTTTACAGTACCTGGCTGAACTGCTGAACAGTGGACTTTCATTTTCTTCCATAAAAATACATGCCTCAGCCATTTCTGCAGAATTCAACACGGATCCTCCTTTATTCTCTCACCCACTCCTACGACAGTTCCTCAGAGGGATTAAGAATATAAGACCTCCAAGGAAGCAACCAATACCAGCCTGGGACCTTAATTACATACTAGAAAAATTAACATTGCCTCCTTTTGAACCTGCTGCCTCAACAGATTTGCAATATTTGTCCTGGAAAACAAGTTTCCTTCTGGCCATCACTTCAGCTCGTAGGGTTTCTGAATTACAGGCCCTCATGGCGGTGCCGCCCTTCCTCATCTTCCATCAGGACAGGGTTTCCCTTCGAAACAACCTATCTTTTATGCCAAAAGTGGAATCCAAGGTAGCCTTAAATCAAGCCATACACTTACCTACCTTTCATCCTAACCCTCAAAACAAAGGGGAAAGGCTACTACACTCTTTAGACATCCATAGGCAGCTACGTTATTATTTGGACAGAACAAAGCCCTTCAGGAAATCAGAACAACTTTTTGTGTCCTATGCTGTAGGGGCTCAAGGGTAACCAGTTACAAAACAGACCATTTCCAAGTGGATTGGCCACTGCATACGGTTTTGTTATTCCTATCATGGGAAATCTGTCCCTACTGGTATCAGATCTCACTCCACCAGGGCTACAGCCACCTCTACAGCCTTCCTCAGAGGTGTTCCTACTAAAGATATTTTGGAGGCAGCCACTTGGAGTTCTGTGCATACCTTCTCAAAACACTACCACCTGCCCTTGTATTCCAAAACAAGAGCAGGCTTTGCCACTGCTGTTTTGCAGGGCATTCTGGCTCAACCCAGTTCCTCATAGTACCTACCACCCTATGCATAGCTATGGGACTCTACCCATCTGTGATTACTGCAGCTGTATGCACGATGAACATAGTAGAGTTTTGTACCTACCATAAATGTAGATGTTCGAGTGCTAATACAGCTGCAGTACAAGTTTCCCTCCCTCCTTCCCTACATACCACTTGACTGGGTTATCCTGCTATGTTTTATTTGCTTGCTTACACTGATTTTGCATTACATTGCATTCTTTCACATGTACAAAAAGCTTTATTTATGTATTGCCTTCCTTTTGGGCGCACCTGACATCTGGGGCAAGAAAGACTGAAGAACATGGCGTCGGCTGTTTCTTATATACTCTGGCCTTCCTGACGTCAGAAGAGTAAGCGACGACAACCGACGCCGGACCAAGACTTTGGAATTCGGCCGACCGAGGGACCGCCTGACGGCTGAAAACCCATCTGTGATTACTGCAGCTGTATTAGCACTTGAACATCTACATTTATGGTAGGTACAAAACTGTACTTTTCTCTTAGACCGAACCCTTCTTTTCTTCCTAAAGTGGCTTCCGTGTCTAATCTTAATCGATCCATTGAGTTGTCTGTATTCTTTCCGCAATTTTCAAACAAGGCAGAATTTAAATTCCATCAATTGGATGTACATCGACAGTTACACTTCTATCTGCACCGAACAAAAGATATCTGGAAGTCAGATCAACTATTTGTCTCCTTTGCGGACAACAAAATTGGGTCCCGGTTTCCAAGGTCACCATATCCAGATGGATATCTAGTTGCATCTCATTCGCCTACCAAGCGGGAGGAAAAGATCTGCCATTTCCGGTCCAGGCTCACTCTACTCGGGCTGTTTCTACATCTACAGCCTACCAGGCCAGGTTGTCAATGGTTGATGTATGTGCTGCAGCTACTTGGCCTTCTCCTCACACATTTGTTTCTCATTACAAATTGGACGTGGTTTCTAGGGGCAGGTCATCCTTTGGCTCCACAGTACTCAGGAGTATTTTCCTATGAGCCACCCAGGGTGTAGGTGCTAGGGACACTGTCCCACGGGTAAGAATGTAGGCGAGATAGGACTACATAACATCAAGAAGTTATGTACTCACCATAACGTTCGATGTATGTAGTCCATCTCACCTCACATTCTTGCTTACCCTCCCACCTTCCCCCTTCCTGGAGGATCTGGAGGTTAGGGGTTTTTATCTACAGTGTTCCCTTTACTTCAGCTTGTTCTTTTTATCTGAATGTTGTGTATGCATGGGGAATGTATGAGTTTCGCAGCAAACTCGATCTGGGGATATGGAGCAGTGCACCATGGGATACCTGCTTAGCCCAGCCAATAGAAGACTTCGAGCTAGAAAAGTTTGGCCGAGTCGTAGCCGATATTCGGCTCCGAACCCACGGGTAAGAATGTGAGGCGAGATGGACTACATACATCGAACGTTATGGTGAGTACATAACTTCTTGTTATACCTTCTCCTCAGCCAAGAAATTACCCAATATCCCTCCTGTTTTTGACAGATCTTAATGGGGGCATGATTCCTAATGTCGCAGAACCAGAGGTACCTAGGCATTCTACTTGACCTTACCCTCTCCTTTTCCACTTATGTAAATTTTGTAACTAATGAAATCCTTGCTCAGGTAGTGTCTGAACTATTCTGTTATTGCTTACATTTCTGTATTTTTTGTTTGTGAAATGTTTTGTGTATTTCACCTAATTTGAGCCTGAAATTGGTCAGTCTTGATCAGTGCACTACCCCAGTAAACAAATGTAACTAAAATAAAATAAATTAAAACTTTATTACAGGATCAGTCACCTCCTGTCACATACTTATCAGGGGGCCATTACCAAAAATATTTTCATGGCCAGACTGGAATATGGCGTTCCTTTTCTTGTTATGCATTCAGCTCTCACAATAGTCTGAAGAATATAGGCTGCTGAGAATAAAATCAGCAGAACCTCTGATGCATTACTGCAAGTAGCTTAAAAAAATAAAGTAAAATAAAATTGCTTTCAGCGCTTCTTCTAAGCATCCTAATTTATAAGTTTCTTAAGCACGGTCACCCCCCCCCCTCACCCCAAGAGTAAAACTGCCTTACAGGACAAGTCCGTATGAGCTCAGAAGTACACAGGAAAAACATTTTACGTGTGGAAAATCCTCCTCTTAAAATTGCTGTAAGTCAGAGAGCCTTCAGAGGTGGGAACCATCTACCTGGGACCACAATGCCAACTGACATCAGAAGCCTAAAAAGCATTAAGACCTTCAAATATGCACGTAATGAGCATTTCCTTAGAGAAGCTACTTACATCTGCTACCATGACAGTGGTGAAGTAATTTTCCTCATTGTATCGTAGAAAACAGAGTGCATTTAAGAAAATTATTTCATCCTCATAGTTTGACATTTTGTATGTGTATATTTCATAAGTACATAGGAGTATGTTTGTGTTATATGTATGATTGTACTGAATTTTTATGCATATCTTGGCTTGTATTTTTTTTTAATTTTGTCAATACACTCTGATTGGATCTTAATCATACCCTATATCTACATTTAATCGCATCATTATGATCTGAAATTTAACATTTACTCGCTCAGTATATGATATTGTTGATTCGTAAAGTCCTAGTGTATTTTCTGCTTTTTTCAGCTTTGATTTTGTCTGAAAAGGGTTAGACCAGCTCACTTATGCAGTGAACAAATAAACAAACAAACACCTTAAGCAGAGGCCTTGAATACACCATCATACCAAAACCCAGACCCCATCACTGCAAACCACCAGAACAGTAACAGAGTAACCCTGTTCATAACCATGATGATGCCACTTAACAGTGACATCAAAGTCAATTTTAATAGCAGGGCCAGTACCGTGGCACTCTCTCCCTCTAAATGTCACAGAGCAATTTGCCTTATTCTCATAAATTCATAGGTAGTTACTAGACATATGGTCCAGGTCAATTAAAGGGCCTAGCCATATTCCCAGTTGGGCCAAGTTATTGTCTGGTTAAATTACTTGCTCAGAGTCATACGTTAGACAAATGAAGGTTGGGAATCAAACCCTGAATCACACAAAGCAGCTGATTAAGAGTATATAGCCTTAGTCCTCTGCACTAACTACCAGGCTCCTTTGAAACCACTTAAAGCCCACCTGTTTAATGTGCACATGTGCAAGTTTTCTCCTCATTGATTGTGTCCTACCAGTACACAAATCATAACTTGCTCAGGTCTCGGCCACACGATAAACAATGTCGTGTAACAAAATTGGTATTACTAGCAGTCAACTGGAATGCATTGTATTTTTGTTTGTTTGCTAACATGTATTGAAACCTGTGTACTTACTGTGTCTCTATGTATTCATTGTCAGCTTTTATATGCTGAAATCTTTTTTTTTTGTTTTTTTTTTTTTACTTGTTTTGTCGAATTTATGTACGTATGTATACAGTATAGTGTAACGTTTTTATATTATTTATTTATTTTATCTATCGATTTATTTGCATTTGGTTATGAGAAAGTTATGCAAGACCTCCTTTTCAGAGGAGGCCTTGGGAGAAAAGCTGCAAAATAAAACAGCTTAACAAAAATATATTGTAATGAAATAAAATACAAAAAGAGAAAAAAAAATAGTTATAGCATGTAAGATGGTGGAGTGGGAAAGTAGGTTATTAGTCAGATCGCAATACTGGTGAGCAACGTGATGCAAATGTAGGATAGATGGCATATAAGGAAAAAAAGAAGAGCGGGGGGGCAAGTAGTATTTCAAATAGAAGAAAAGTAACTGTTTGAGTAAGGGCAGAAAAAAGTCTGTTATAATATATACAAAGTGTGCAAAATGTATTAAGGAATCGTAGAGCAATAGAGCAGAAGTAAAACTGAAGGAATAAGACAGTAATAGAAAAAAAAACAGAGAAAAAGGGAAGTTTAGCAATAGGAACATAAACAGGAGCAGATGAAAATAAATAAGTCATTATTTTCTTTATGATAAGGTCATGACAGAAAATGGACCTTTTGTGACCCAGTCCTCATAACTAACAAGTAAATTCACACTTTCATGAGGCTACCTTCTCTCTCTTTTTTTGTCTAGTTCACACACAATCTGTGTTTTTTCACTCCAGACACACACACGCACTGTTTTCAGTGGCATTCTTGGGGGAGGCTGAAGAAGAAGCGAAGAGCATGACAGATACTCCTAAACAAAAGTGAATAATTGAAATCCGTGCAGACAAATAAAAGGATAGTCAATGCATGACATTTAAATTCAGGGACTGTAGAATGAACGGTGCCTTAAGAAAGGTTTAAACGTATTTGCTTCTTCATTGAAGTCATTTACTAATGAACTCTCGGCATCTTGCACACTGTTTGAGACAGTGGGCGTTTCATTAGTCATGCTAAGGATGGTTTAAGTGAATTGGGGTTCATAACTGAGCTGTCATTGTTAGTCACTGCAGCGGCTAGTGTGTGGTCTGATGCAGTCTGCAAACACTGCTACATAACAGCTCAACCTACACATTGTGAAATATTATACTTGTTTTCAGCACTGAAATGCAGATTGAAATAGGTTAGAAAAAGCATGGCGCATAATCTATAGCTGTTAAAGTAAATACTCTTGTAATTATATATACATGGATATTGTTTGGTATATTTTGCAGGCATCTTAATGGTTATGGGTATCCGGCTTGGTTTTAACCCCTTTGTTTCTAAATTATAGCCAAACAGTCCACTTGCAGTGTTCTGATGATGTGACAAAAAGTCCAAAACATGCATGTCTGCAGCTAGTGGGTTTAGCTTTATTGGCATGAAGTAAATAAAAAGACATAAAAAGTAAAACATCATGAGCATTCAGAAGCCATGTAGCTGAAACACTAGTATGTCTTTAAGGGAGTTATTTGTATATATCCCCATGGTCCTCTAGTACAAGAGGATTAAGGTATTACACAGTGAAGAATCTAGCTTTTGTCCCATTCAGTGTATATATATATATATATATATCTATATATATATATATATATATATATATATATATATATATATATATATATATATATATATATATATATAGATAGATATAGATATATATATATATATATATATATATATATATATATATATATATATATATATATATATATATATATATATAGATATATATATATATATATATATATATGGGTTTACTATCAGAAGTTCAAAGTGGGTTCGGTCGAACTCACTTCAGTCGAAGTCCCAGAGGCTGAACGGCGACATTGTCAAAATACGAATCTCGCCCAGGTCTTGACCCATGTTAAAGCCTGTTCCGAGGTTTACGCTGTCGTATTTCTACAATGTCTGAATTCGACATTGTCGCTTTCGCGGAAGTCAGCCGATGATCCCATCATTCGATGTGGTCTGGTTTGAATTTCTGATGGTAAACCATATAAACGTATGTGTGTGTGTTTGTTGAGAGAGGGAGAGAGATGCAGGGAGCTTGCCTTCTTGCAAAAGTACTGTTTTATGTTTTAGTTTGTAGTCCATTAATGTGCACATTTGGAATGACTTTCTTTAAAGATGCATGTGTGTGTATCCACATAAGTCATGCCACAGAACCATGACTTTCTGCTCATAGGGGATGGTGACAGAAAAGAGGCAGACCATCTGCACTCTTCGGATTCCCAGTGAATCAGTAGCTCCTCAACTTCTACACCTCTACACCAGATAAAGAAATACTGTCACAAATGTCTTCTCCGTCAGGTGGAACCAAGGACCCTTATATGCCTTCCTGTATAAGATGGGAAGAAGCAGAGTTCATCCTTGTAGTACCAAGCTGGCCAAAGCAGTTGGTTAATCTAATTGACTGAAATGACAACAGACCAATCATTATTTTTTTTCCCTCTGTCCAACACGATACTCAGAAGGATGGAAAAGTACTGATTCTGCCCTCAATTACCTCATACTTACAACAAGGAAGTTTTCACACTGATACTGCATAGTCATTTTTTTGGTGAATTCTCTGCCTGTACCGGTTGAGGTCTAATAAGTTGGAAGTCCCATCTTCTAAATACAATAAGTTCTCATTTTTGTGTTAGAAGGTGAACAACCCCTCATTTTTCTTCCTTCTTCACATCCTTCAGTATCTCTGACGTCTTTTTCAGAGCCTGTTCATCTTTTAAGGTAGTGCCAGCAGCCATTTTCACATGTATTCTAATGCAGCAATGCATTGCATCCAGTGTACCTGTTCATCTTAGGCCACTTAGACATCTAGGATTCACTTTCTGGAACTAAAGCTTTGTGAAAGAGAACCCTGCCTTTAGTTGAACCTGCCACCACAGCAGACCTCAGATAACTTTTTTGAAAAATTATTTTCTTAGTAGCCATTACTTCGCCTAGAAGGACCTTCAAATTGCAGCCACTGTTGTGCCAGGGAGCCGTATACAGTCTTCTGAAAGGACCAGTGTATCCTTGAAGACTGATCCTTCCTTTGTGCTTGAAGCGATTTTTGCAGTGCCTGTCAGTCTGTCCATCCAGTTACCTGATGTTCTTCATCTCACATTGCTGCAGTCATAACCTGTGGGTAGTCCGCTGTCCTCGGTCGGCCCGAATACCAAAGTGTTAGGCTGGCGTCGGTCATGGTCGCTTAGATCTGACGTCAGTACGCCGTGGTACTAAAGCGCATGACCGACGTCATATCCTCAGTCTTTCTTGCCGCGTGGTCCGAAGCAGAAGCAGCGTTTGCAAGTGCCGTTCGGCGTCCTGAAATTTTCGTATTCTGAGTTTCAGACCGAAGACCAAGTTGGGCTAAGTACCCCGTTGGGGAATATTTTTGTCTTTTCTTGCCTCAGTTAAATCCGGATGTCAGAAAAAGTGAATAATTGTATTTCTTGTGGGAAACAGATACCTCATAGGGATTACCACTCTCTCTGTATTCCTTGTTTGGGGCCTGAGCACGACGTAGTCAGGTGTCGCTTTTGTGCTAAATTTAATAAGCGCACCATTAAACGTAGGTTAGATTGTGCTAGGCTTGTCTTCGGTAAGCGGTGTAATTACAATATGCCGTCGGATTCTCCGACGCCCGCTACCGCGAAGAAGCGTAAAGAGAAATCGTTGAAATCCAAGCAAGATGAGTCATCCGTTCCGGACGCCGGTTCTTTAGAAACCACGGTGGATTCTGTGGATCCGGCCGAGGTTTCAATTGAGTCTCAGGGGGAGCCTTTAGTTTTGCAAGATGTGGCCTCTCAGGAGTCGGGTCAGGCAGAGGGGGCCTCTCAGGTTGCTGTGCTCCCTTCTTTGCATAAGGTGGTTAGGCCTTCTCCCTCTGTCTCTAAGGTACCTTCAAAGGCCAGGCCTGGTTTGTCTTCCTCTGGCGTCAGTCCTAGTTCTGCAGGTTCTGTGCCTAAAAAACACATGCTTAAAATGGCAGAAGATTTGATTACCTTGATCAGAGGTTCTATGCCCCCTCCAGATAAGAGGCCTAGGGTGGAGCCAGAGGTGGAAGGTTTGGAACATTCTTCGGATTATTCAGAGTCTTCGGCTGAAGACATTCAGGATTTTCCCCCTTATTCTGATTCTGACGCAGAGGATTCTAGTCCTTCTGCTTCCCCTCCAGAGGATTTTTCTTTTTCAGAAACCCTGCATTCTATGAGGGAGCATTTTAAATGGGAAGGTCAGGATTTCTCAGATTCCCAAAAGAGGCTTAGGGAATTCTTGTTTTTACCACAACATAGGCCCTTGGCTATACCTCCGGTTTTGGATGTTGTACAGGATGTTTTCTCTGAGGCTTCCCATAATCCAGACTCTTTGCCTCCTGCCCCGGTTAAGCCAGACAGGTATTACAGGGTGCCAGAGGCTCATAAATATTTGTATAAGAGCCCTAGGGCTGACCCAGAAACTATTAGCCAGGGACCTAAGGGTGTCAGGGCTTCTGTTGTAAAGAATCCAGTTCCCATGGATAAGGACTCTAGAGCTCTGGATAGGTGGGGTAAAAAAGTGTATACCTCTTCCACTCTTGCAATGAGGGCTTTAAATTGCCAGTTTCATATGCTGAAGTACCAGAATTTTCTTCTTAGTCAATTGAAATCTAAGGTGGATGCTTTAGCAGAGGGCATAAAATGTAAAGAATTACAGGATTTGGTTCATGCCTCTGATCAGGTGGGTAAGCATTCTTTGCAGTGTGGTTTTGATGCTTTGCAGGCCTCTTCCAGGGTGGCTGCCACTGGATCAGTTATTCGTAGGCACGCCTGGCTTGAGGATCAGAACTTGTCAGAGCATGTTAAAGCTCGAATTTTGGATGCTCCCCTTCAGTCTGAAGTTTTGTTTGGTTCTCCTGTGGAATCAGTCTTGAAGAAAATGGAGGACAAAGCTAAGTCTATGCAGACTGTTAAAGATTTTTTGCAGGTGCAGCCCCCTAAGTTTAGCAGAAATTGGCCTACTAAGGGATGGGCTTATCCTTCTTCTGATTTACAGTCTAGGGGCAGATCTAGACGTGGTAGGGGCAGAGCTCATGCACAGGGTTCTTTTAGGCATAGGACGTGGAGTTCCCCTGCACAGTCTACAGGTGAGGGCAGGGGCCAGTCCTTTCGTAAACAGACCCAATGACCTGCATCTTCAGCTGCCCGATCCTTCCTATCTGGCAGCTCCTCTGGGAGGAAAGTTGGCACTTTTCAGGCAAAATTGGCTTTTAGTCACCCAGGACAAATGGGTGTTGGACATTATAAACCGAGGCTACAAGTTTTATTTCCACACATTGCCCCCTTTCAAAGGCATGCCAAACGTTCCTCCTCAGCAAAAGGCAGAGGCTCACAAACAGATTTCTTTACTTCTCCAAATGGGAGCTATCCAGCAGGTCCCTCCATCAGAGGTGGGCCTAGGATTTTATTCTCGCCTGTTTCTTGTACCAAAGAAAGGAAACACTTGGAGGCCAATTCTGGATTTGTCTATTCTCAACACATTCCTGGACATTCCAAAATTCAAAATGTTGACTTTGCAACAACTTCTACCTATGCTAGGCAAAGATCACTGGATGGTAACTCTGGATCTCAAGGAGGCTTATCTTCATATTCCTATCAGGCCAAGCTGCAGGAGATTCCTGCGTTGGCTGGGACTTTACATTATCAGTTCTCTGCATTGCCCTTTGGCTTATCTACTGCGCCCAGGGTGTTCACAAAGGTTCTGGCTCCGGTGATAGCCTTCTTACGGTTAAGAGGAATACAAAATTTATCCTTATTTGGACGATTGCCTGATTCTGGCTCAAGACAAAGACAAGCTACTTCACCATCTTCAGTATGTTATGGCAGTGCTAAGGTGCCTAGGGTATTCTGTGAATGAAATAAAGTCCAGTCTAGTACCCTCTCAGGACATGTGCTTTCTGGGTGTGAGACTGAATACAGCCTCTCAGATGGCGTTTTTGACCCCGGACAAGCAAAGAAATCTTACCCTTTACTTCCAACAATTGTCTCTCCTGTCCAGGCTGACTGCAAGGACAGTCCTTTAAGCCTTGGGGTTCATGGCATCTTGTATTCTGGTGCTTCCCAATGCCAAACTGCATATGAGGAAGTTACAATGGTATCTCAAAAGTGTATGGACTCAGCACTGCCACGATTTGGACACTGTCATTCAGATAATACCTTGCATTCAGAAGGAATTTTTGTGGTGGGCTCAGGAATGTCACCTAAACAAGGGACTCTCTGTGACCCGACCAGAGGCGAGTCAGATCTTAACGACAGATGCCTCGGACAAGGCTTGGGGAGCACAACTCAATGGAAAATGGGTTCAAGACACGTGGCCTGCCAGACTTCAACATCTGCATATCAACATGAAGGAGATGTTAGCAGTCCAATTTGCATTGATGGCCTTCAAGGATCTACTTCACCCAGGACAAGTGTTGATTCAAACAGACAACACAACTGTCATGTGGTACATCAACAAGCAAGGGGGAACCCATTCGTACCCACTTTGCAGGCAAGCTATGATTTTGTGGGAGACTGCTCTCAGTTTGCACCTCACTCTTCAGGCAAGGTTTCTGCCAGGAGCACAGAACTCCTTAGCGGATGTTTTGAGCAGACAGATGGTGGATCCCCACGAGTGGAAATTGGATCCTCATGTATTTTGACAGTTGACAGTGTTTTGGGGGACTCCAGACATAGATCTGTTCGCTTCTCCACTAAATTTCCAGCTGCCAAAGTTTTGCACAAAGATGTTTCATCCAAAAGCTTGGAAAGTGGATGCTCTTTCATTCAATTGGAACAATCTTCACGTCTATGCCTTTCCTCCTCTGCCTCTCCTTCCCAAAGTGCTCTTGAAGGTCAGACAGGACAAGCCCTTCATGATTCTTATAGCTCCAGATTGGCCACGTCAACACTGGTACCCTCTGCTGAGGAGTTTAGTACGGGAGCCTCCTTGGCCTTTGCCAGCAAGTCCACACCTTTTGACCCAGGCAGGCAATCATTTCATCAATGTCAAGATACAGTCCCTGCATCTGGCAGCCTGGCATATTCGGTTCTAGACCCTGGAGGGTCGCAGCTTCCTCAACAAGTTTTGAATGTTATTTTGGAGGCCAGACGGCCTACTACAAGGAAGGTTTATGCTGATAAATGGAGGAGATTTTTTCTTTGGAGCAAAGCAAAGTGCTTTGATGTTTCAGTACCTAATTTGAGTGTTTCACTTCAGTACCTTACAGAATTACTGGACAAAGGTTTGTCTTTCTCCTCTGTAAAAGTTCATGCTGCAGCCATTTCTGCTCACTATGACTGTGACCCACCTTTATTCTCTCATCCTTTGTTCAAGCAATTTCTTAGAGGGGCAAAGAACATAAGACCCCCACGTAGAGCTCCTACTCCTTCCTGGGATCTCAATTTTGTGTTGGAGAAACTCACTTTATCTCCTTTTGAACCTGCAGCTACAGCTGAGTTGAAGTTTTTGTCTTGGAAGACAGCTTTTTTGTTGGCCATTACGTCTGCTAGAAGGGTATCTGAATTACAGGCTCTAATGGCAGTTGAACCCTTCCTAATTTTTCATAAGGGCAGGGTCTCTTTGCGTACTAACCCTTCTTTCATGCCTAAAGTGGTCTCAAATGTGGCCTTGAACCAGTCTATTCATTTGCCTACTTTTTATGCTGATCCCCAAAATAAAGGGGAAAAGATTTTGCACTCTTTGGATATTCACAGGCAGTTGCGTTATTATTTGAGCAGAACTAAAGGGTTCAGACAGTCTCAACAGTTGTTTGTTTCTTTTGCTTTGGGTTCTCAGGGGAAACCTGTTTCTAAACAAACTATTTCTAAGTGGATTGGTCATTGTATTGCTTTTTGTTATTCTCATCTTGGTAAGGAGATTCCGGCTGGAATCAGACCTCATTCCACTAGGGCTACTTCCACTTCTACTGCTTTTCTGAGGGGTGTAGCTACTAAAGATATTTTGGAGGCAGCTACTTGGAGTTCAGTGCACACTTTTTCTAAACATTATCATCTCCTCTTTATTCAAAATCTAGGGCTGGGTTTGCCACTGCAGTTTTGCAGGGCATGTTAGCAGCTCCCAATGCTTTATGATTTTGCCAACCTCCCTTTACCTTTGCTTTGGGATTCTACCCACAGGTTATGACTGCAGCAATGTGAGATGAAGAACCTAGTACAGTTTTGTACCTACCATAAATGTAGATGTTCGAAGATCCACATTGCTGCAGTCCAATTTTCCCTCCCTCCTTCCCCACTGTAGTTTGGGGTGGTTGTGTGGTTTGGGTTGTAAATATTGTTTGTACATGGATGTTTTCCTGTTTTTTGGCTATGGCCTTTCTTTTTAGGGCCTTCTGACATCTGGGGCAAGAAAGACTGAGGATATGACGTCGGTCATGCGCTTTAGTACCACGGCGTACTGACGTCAGATCTAAGCGACCATGACCGACGCCAGCCTAACACTTTGGTATTCGGGCCGACCGAGGACAGCGGACTACCCACAGGTTATGACTGCAGCAATGTGGATCTTCGAACATCTACATTTATGGTAGGTACAAAACTGTACTTTTTTTATCCAGAGTTTGAGAACAAGGGTTACAGACTTTTGTACAGTAGGTTTGAACATAAGCAGCTAGGGTATTACAGCATGAGTAACCTATGAAGCCTGGGTAATGGATTCATCTACCAGGCAGACCTGTTTCTGTACACTTTTCCTGCTGTCCGTCTTCTCCCCAGAGTAATTCATAGGAGAAAAAAGGACAGGCTAAAAGTACTACAAATAGCTCCCATTTGGCCAAGCCAGTATTACTTCTGTCTACTACTCAATGCGATAAGGACAAAACACATGCTGCTGCCTTAGAGAAAGAACCTCTTGACCCAAAACAAGTGGTCGCTGACACACCCCAATGTGAGGACTCTGTGTGTGACAGCTTGGATGACTTTTCAATCATTCCCTGTCAGCACATGTCTCCCAAGGATTCGCTATCTTGAAGGAGGCTAGGAAGTCAAGCACTAGGAAATCTTACTTGGCTAAATGGAATAGAGTCTTCCTTTGGTGCCAAAGGAGAAGGGGTAAGACTCAAACCATACCTTGGTGTCCATGATTCTTAAATCTGTCAGACCTTTATAAATCAGGGTTGTTCTATGCCTCTGTGAAGGTATATGTCTTAGCTGTTTTAGCCATGTGTCTTGGGACCTCCTATATTTCTTGTTGCCAGTGAAACACTTACTAAAGGATGTCTTTATGTGCATCTCCTCCACTATAGGATCTCAAGTGTTTCCTTGAGAAGCTGATATTAGCCCCTTTGAGCCAGTAGCCTTTGTTTCTTTGAAAGTTTTGACCTGGAAAACTATTTTTTCTAATGGGTGTTACTTCTGTGAGAAGAATTTCAGAACTACAGACCTTCATGTCCAACAAACCTTTTCAAGTTTCCACAAACTGTAAATCCACAGAAATAAGTCAGGAATCCACACAAAGTAGAGTTTAGCGCTTTCGTCTCTTTATTAGAAACTTCATCAGAATAATCAAAGTAAGCAACCCCACCCTTAAATACATCCCCCACAGCATTAATAATGACATAATTTCCTGTAGATAATGCATACAGAATAAAATCCATATTAAAATTGTTACACTGCTTTCAAAAACTCTATTCAGTTGAAACATAACAGTATTTCATAGTTAAATATATATGCATACAAATGCACTTATATATTCAGCCCCATATTTACAAGTAAAACTTTGCTTTTAACCTTAAAATTGAACTGCTGGACAAAACACTGTTCAAACCAGGATACTCAGAGGCATTGGCTCTCATTTGCAGTCTTAATTCCTTCAGTTCCAAAAAGTCATTTAGGGGCCCTCCCCTCTCCCCCATAGTGACTTGATCTATGATGGTAAATCTAAAATAATGTCCATCATGTGTAGCAATGTGTGAAGCTAGAACATTTTTCATGTCTCTCTTCTTAATATCATAACTGTGTTGGTGTATGTGTGTCCGAAGTGCATTAATAGTTTTTCCTATATAATAACAGGAACATAGGGAACAGACCGCTACTTGGGTATCCATACTTTTCTACCTTCCTGGATATTCCGACATTGTAAGCAAAACCCACATTTCATCATACCCCCCCCCCCCCATTGTTTCTCCCACTATTGTGGGTTTCAGTGATATTCTTAAGACTGGTGTCTTTCTTGTATATTATTTTAGGCAGTGTTCCCACTAATTCCAAGTATTCTTGGTTGGCCCCAAATATATTCCAATTGTGTGTTAATATATTTTTAATGTCATAAAACTGGTTGCTAAATTTGAAAATAGCTGATTTTCCAAAACTGTTAGAATGTTTCTGCTCACTCTCTTGCCTAGTAAAGGGGTGAAATGTCCATTTGCTGTCCACCCTAACTTATGTCAGAATGTTATCCACAGATATTACTGGGTATTGTCCTTCCTATATACTATATATTTTTCATTTATGCTAATTTCATTGTATGTATCTGTATACAAGATAGTTAACATTAACATACATATCATGATTTAGAATCACTAGTCCCCCATCTTTGTTGGGTTTAGATACCCTAATGTCAGTGTTGTTACAAATGTCTCGAAATATCTTGATTTCGGCTTTTGTGACATTGATATTTTCTTCACTTCTTCTTTTGTTGTAGACCGTTGCTCTTATATCTTTTTCACACACTTTTTCATATATCTGCACTGTCGGGTGTAGGGGGGGGTTGAATACACTTGGTTTCCTACATACAATGCCCCTTCCTAGTGCAGGTATTGTGCCTTTGAAGTAGAAATCAGAATTGAGCTTTCTTATATATAATTTCAAATCCATCAGGGTTTCATCTGCGGTAGCATTCTTGTATGGTACGAAGGATAGTCGTTTTTCAAACAGGTCTGCTACTTCTTCATTAATCTCCGCATTGCTATAATTATACACTTTAAAATCACCATTTTTATTTTCAACAATGTTGCAAGTTAAAGCATCATTACTCAATATTTCTCCTCTCCCTTCCCCCACATTTTCTTGTTGTAATAATGCTGGTTGTAGTTGTAAAATTCTTCTCCCCTCCTGTGGTTCTTCAGTGGGGGATGTATTTAAGGGTGGCGTTGCTTACTTTGATTATTCTGATGAAGTTTCTAATAGAGACGAAAGCGCTAAACTCTACTTTGTGTGGATTCCTGACTTCTTTCTGTGGATTTACAGTTTGTGTGGCTGTTTTTTTTTTACTTAAGTTTCCACAAAGATAGGGTCACTGTCCGGCCATCCTTTCATGCCTGAGAGAGTCGGGTCATTATTGCAGCACTGGTTCCCTCCTTCCCTTGCTTCATCCTGGGTAGATCTACAGAGATAGGGGAAGAACAAGAGCCAAGGGAAGTAACTACCCCATCCTTTGACCGTTTTCAACCATATCGCCTAAGGGCAACGTACCACAGGTTGAGACTATCTGTAATATAACTCTTCGGTACTCTACCAACCTTTCTATTATTGGTATAGATGGACTGCTTCTTTTGAGATGCGGGTACACATCTGCATGTAGAGAGGAGTCCGCCTACACCCTTATGTCCGCAGATCTCTGGGAGGCGAGTCAGTCAAGAACATCCTCCTGCAGTTAATTACCGTAAGTCATCGACAGTGATCCTACTTGAACATAGACTGTTATGGTGAGTTTCATCACACAACTATACTTTTTAAATGCTCCCTCTTTTGTACCTACTGCCTTATTATACAATGACCCCCCCCCATTAATATTCAAAAACATACACGCTGATTGGTCAGCGTGCATGTTGTAAATCAGAGTTATAGTAATGGAAAAAGATCCAGTCGCCCGGACTTTTTCCGTTACTATAACTCTTTTTTTTCAGCAACGGAGAATGCAAGATCTCCGTTGCTTCACACTGTCTCGCTATGTTAAAGGAGTTTAACATAGCGAGACAGCTTTAAAAAAAGCAACGGAGATTCTCCATTGCTTTTTTTTAAAGCTGTCTCGCTATGTTAAACTCCTTTAACATAGCGAAACAGTTTGTAAAAAGCAACGGAGATCTTGCTTTCTCCGTTGCTTTAGCCCACAGCTCTGATGTACTGCGTAGGCATACGCATGCACAGTACATCAGAACTGCCGCAGAATACCAAACAGCTGCGGAAGGGCAGCAAGGAGGCATTATACAATGCCATTATTTAAGAAAAGTAATTATTATTTTTTCTTCTTAAATAATGTCATTGTATAATAACAATAACCCACTTCTGGGTGTGGATAATGCTGGATTTACCCACGGTTGGTTTTGTTTGGCCACTCGGGCTTCGCCCTCGTGACCAAACCACACCAACCGTGGGTAAATCCAGCATTACCCACACCCAGGCGTGGGTTTTACTATATTAAACTGGATACTTCATGCTTTGTCATGTTCTGTAAAACAAATGTTCCATGCCTAGATATCCTCTTTCTTTGTCTTCTTATTCTTGTGCAGCATCTTATCTGGAAAAAAGGCTGCCTTTTTAAATGTTGCTGACTTCCTTTAGCTGCTTGAAAGATGTCGTTTTTTTACCCCACTTCTTTCCTCCTTATGTTGTTTGTGCTGCAGATCCTGCAACCATTTTTGTTCTCTGCTGAGCTGTCTTTATTTAGTGTGTAACACTGATCGGGTTAAGATGGAGTCTGATTGTTATTTGTACAATGCAGTGGCATCTTTTTTTTCTGCAGCACTGCTGCTTCCTGTTGTTCATTACATTATCTAACCAGCAAATGTCTCCTGCTGTGTCACATTCTTTTATTATGTCGTTGGTTAATGAGATAAATTAATTGATCATGGACGACCTTTGTATCTTCAGGTCATCTGAAGTGATCCCTCTTAGATCTGTTTCCAGATTATTTTTTCATAGCTAGTGTGCCCCCCCCCTTCCCTCTTTGAGTGCATACTCTGTTTTTTGCTTCCCCTATGAGAAAGAATCATGTCTGTCTGGTAGTGCTAAGGTGTGTTCTTCAAACTGGTTTTCTTTTGATACATGTACATTAGACAGTAAATATGATATTTCAGAAATTGCACACATAATTCTGGAACGTACATTTAAATAAATTATACCATTTATAATCTTCATTTTCTACAAATATATCTAAAGCACACATCTCAGCACTACCAGATTTACATTGTCTTTCAGGCATGTAATCTCACAGCTGGAACTTCAGGCTGAAAATGCGAATAATTTTTCTGGTTCCAGTCTTTGTCTGCTGTTATTCACTTGGTTAGATTTAGGATTTAGAAGTACATTAGCCCCAAATGTCTCAGCTTGACAGCATTATGAATGATTTGCCTTAAAACAAGTCACAGCACAGTGCGTAAATGGGCTTTGTTCCTAATTTTTTTACAGTAACAAGCCCAATAGTTGGTTACTGGAACTGTACTGTCTTGTGATGTAAACTCACAATTATTTTAGTTAAAACTTAGCACAGTGCAATAAAAATAAGTGAATGAAAACATAATGGTGTCAACACTTTAGTGTTCACATAGAGTTGGATTACAATACCAATGACATCACTGTTGAGAGTTTCGTTTCTGTCACTAATAGGACTCAGACCAAGAAGACTTATTTGGTGCTGTAATAATTTAGTACCCTTATATCCATTGTATCCGCACTCGCAAGTCACAATTTCCTTGTTTAGTGCCCTCGTGAACAGCTATTGCCATCCGTGGAATTTACATGGCAAAGGGGGGGGGGGGTGGAAGTATATGGCAGGCCTTTGTTCTGTATTGTAAATATAGGCAGACACACCTACGGACAATTTAGACATTGGTAGTTTACCTACTGCAAGGAAATGGACAATTTAGACATTGGTAGTTTACCTACTGCAAGGAAACCTTAGCACACAGAGAAAACTTATGCAAACACAGAGATGACATGCCGACTCTGCACAAAAGACACCCCAGCCGAGAACTGAATGGGAGAATTGATGCTGTCCGCTTCACTATTGTATACTTTTACTAAAACCATCCGTTTTTCTAGCCAGGATAAAAATAATAGTCTGACTATGCACATAGTAACTAAGAAACAGATTTAACTCTGTGTGACTAGAAAGCACAAAAATGTACAAGTTTATTGATGGATTTGTTTTTGTGTAGAAAGTCATGCACTTTTCTGATTGTCTGTCAGATATACTTAATACTTCAATTTAATGTCTACGCCTTCTGACTGTTATGCACCTGAAAATGAAAGTGATTTTAACAAAGCTTTTTTCTTCTTGTATGACTTCATTAAAACTGTGTGAGGCATTTTTTAGTATCTACAACTGTTATCGCATTATTGTCTTTCTTCCCAGGCTGTCACAGTATTGATTGGCCTGTCTGAGCACAGAGGCCTGGCGACAGCTACTCGGAATGCATTGCATTGTCCCACTAATGTAAATCATAGGTAATGCATTGCAGGATAGTGGACAGTGTTGATGGATGTGAAACTTGAAAACATACCTGTTAATATTTTAAGAGAAAAATAAGGTGCGGTCTGTAAAGTTTGAAAATGTACCGCAACTCGGCATATAAAAATCTACTCCCAATCATTAGCGGACCGGAGTTCCGCTGTGGCGACCCCTATCCGGGAAAAGCCGAAAGACACAACAACCACCACTTAGTAGTTTTTTAAGAGAAAATAATGCAGAACATTGTGTGTGTGGTACAGATTTAAATGTGTGGTTGTTTTGTCAGTCCTTCCCCTACTGCCTTCATATTTCTAACATATTGTACATAATAACATTCATTCTCTCATATAGACCAGTAGGTAATTCTCCTGCATCACAAAATTGATTTATCAGCTTATAGAAGGAATGCATTTAAACAGCTCCTTTTTGTTTTTTTTTTTACTACCAGTTTTAGTAATATTTTCTTTTTATCTAAGGTTACAGTTGCCTCTGGAAGTGACTGACTCTCACACTACCTTACAAAGTAAATAAATAATTAATCCACTAAGACTTTTGGCCTTTTGATATATTAAAGGTTGTGAGTATTTATATCTGTGCATTTTTATTAAGATTTATTGAAAGGTTTCGTAGACTAGTAGTCCGTCCATCTACAACCTTTTTTCCCCATTGTTTGCACATGATATCAGGGTGTCAACGGTGACTGTCATTTATAGCCAACAGTCACACCACTGGGTGGCTAGCCCTGCTGTGGTTGTTCTTCCATACCAAATATATGCCTCTATATATATATATATATATATATATATATATATATATATATATATATATATATATATATATATATACACACACACACACACACACACACACACACACACACACACACACACACACACATCTATGGCCAGTTTAGTCAGTCCAATGACAGTCAAACATTCCTGAAATTGAGGTGTCACCAATTATTGAAAATAAAAAAAATGTGATTGGCTCATTAGTAAGAATATTTGGATTTAATAATAGCTGATTTTGGAGTGAATTAGGGTTTAATGGCTGAATGGAACCTTGCTAGATGTATGCATTAGGCAAAAAAGCACAGCCAGTGGCAAAAGAGTTTTTTTTTTTTCTGCTGGTGGAAAAAACCTCCATCCTCAATGCAAGAGGATGTGCCCCCACCACTCCTGCTTAACACAGTCAACTGCAGGTTTGCTCAACCTCAGGGAGGAGAAATTTGCAAAGGTTTCTCCATCAGCTGCCATTTATTGGCTATTGTTTATTTATTTGTTTGCAGTTTGTTTGCCAGGATAGTCCATTGGACCACAGGGAGCCCATTTTCAATGGAGTCCTTTTTCAATGGAGTCCTGGGGAGAAAAGCTCCAGAAAAATACAAATACTTAGTACTCATTGTACACATTGCACATATACATTACAGATTATCTCATAGGAATACAAAGTAAATATGATAAGAAAAGGTTAACAATTATAGAATACATCAGTATAGTTCATTAAACAGCAAAAAAAAAACACTTTTGTAAAAAAAAAAAAAAAAAAAAAAAAGCAGCATAGGGTAACTGTTAAGTAGTTGGTCAAATAGTTCAGTAGAGCTGAGGAACTATAGGAGGCAGTGATGGCATATTTAGTTCTAGGAGAGTTTACATCTGCCCCGATTCCATTGAGTCAAGCATGTGTGAAATATATTGTCAGATGTTATAAAACTAAACTTTCTTGAAAGAGTCATTGCTCTCTCTCTCTCTCTCGCTCAGTTTAGATTATATTAAAAGTCGATAACCTTTGTGCTCTGCAGTCATCTTCACCTTTTCATAGCGTCACCACCCAGTAAACTTACTATATTCTGTTTTATACCTTTCACTACTACTGTGATCAGCGTGCTGCTCCTCATAACAATCATTCGTAGCGTTCCACTAACTCCTACCTTACAGACTCTGTTTGCCATCAAACTTAATACCAGAAACCTAACATCTAGCCTTCCATTCTAGCTAGACTTCTACAACACCTACACCAGCATATCACCCGGTCTCTTTAACATCTCTTTCGCCCTCTGCACTGTCCCTACCTGTCATACTGAACAAAACATACCATCGTGTCCATCACCAAAATACACTAAAAAATTATACAATACAACTCTAAAATCCCTCTGGGTGGGCACATTCACCCCAATCCGAGGCCTACAACCAAAACTTGTACCTAAAAATTCTCAACATAACTAAGCAATATAATAACTTGGACAACTGTCTTCCCTTGGTCAAAACACCCTCCCCCACCTCCCCCTGGATGATGTAATTCAAACGTGACAAAATTCTCTGCAGTATCAAATCCCCACACCCTGCCACACCCTACTCGCACACAATCATCCTCATGTTTCTCCAAATAAAATCTAGTTACATTAAATCTCTGTAGCATTTGCAATAAAATCACAAACCTGCATGCCTGGATGTCACGCTACACTCCAGATATCCTAGTCATTACTCAAACTGTGCATAAACCCACTATATCAGATACAGAAGTACCACCCGGTTACAGCATCATAAGTAACTACTGACCTCTCAAAAAAAGGGGATGAGTAGCCTTACTCTACCCCTGCACCCAGAACCTCATCGCTTACCAATGTCATCCCCAAATCCCAGACAACCAAAACACATATGGCACTTTTAAAACTAAATAGCAGCAAAACGGTTTGTGGTATTGTACTCTAAACCCCCCCCCACAAGTAATAACATTCTCATATTGGAGGATTTTCTCTCCGGACTATCCAGTGCTGTAATATATGAAAAAATCATATTGGGAGATGTAAATATTGATTAGCAAAATGGTAACTACTGAAAGCCTCTTCTCCTGTATCTACTCAATTCCAGCTCAGAAAAGAACCATGCCCTTCACAAAACTGCTCTCCACTTGAAATAGCCACAAAATATAATACTTACTTTACAGAAACCATAGTTGCACTCACTAAGAGCATGCCACCTTCTGCTGTCCAGTCCAACAACATATCAAATATTAACCCCTGCAAAACCCTGCTAACAAAAGAAGAGCAGTAGTCCAATCAGTCTTTTTGCCATATGTAGTAACAAATTTACCCTAAAACCTGTACAAACATTTGCTATTAAAAAAACAGACTTTGAAATTTTAAACCATGCTCCACAGCTGCAGATGATCGTACACCAAAATACCTTACGCTGACTGCAGTAGCCATATCTTATTCGGTAAGTATTTTAATCAGCAGATCCATGCAGGAGTCTTATATACCAGCTGTATGGAAAAAATCCTGTGACATCCCACTCCATAAAGGGGGAAACTCAATAGAAGCCTCTAATTTCAGACATGTTGTTATGTTGTCTCCTCTCCCTAAAATTTTAACCCCTAATCAGAATAAACGGGATCATACCATTCCCCATTTTGCTTATATTATCCATGAAGGATAATAGTGCAGTGTTTATACTATGTCCAGAGTGTTGTACAATAAGCAAGCTGGGAGCAGTCATTGAACCACCAAATGACTTTGTCATCCTCCAAGGTTAGTCTGAAATAAGTAACTGGTGTCAAAATCATAGTCTGAAACTAAATGCCACAAATGCATTATTATATCCTTTGGGAAGTCATCTACCCCAGGGAACTACTACATTGACAATATTCCCCTAAGCGCTGACCCATTTGTTTGAGATGTGGGAACTTATGTGGGTAGTGACCTAACTTTTGACCATGTGTCTGTTGTTGTAAGAAAATCCTTATATATCGTACAACGTATAAGCAAAGGGATTGTTTCTAGATCTAGGAATATCATTGCCCTCCCTTTACTCACCCTCATTAGGCAGTCATTGAGTATAATTCCCCCTTTTGCATTTATCTGTCCAGATATATGCAATGAGTGGAATGCCCACAGAGATACCTTACTAAAAAGATACAAGGCCTAAACAACATGTCTTATATGGACCATGTGAAAGCCCTGTCACTATTCCAGGTATTCTGCAGAATGTGAGGTGACCTGTGTCTGTTTACAAGGCATCCTCCACCCAATACTGATGGATTTACTGCACATAAGCAAGTCAAATGGCATCCTAAATAGGGATCTCAACCTCTTCTGCAACATCAACAGAGCACTTTGGAGGGACAGGTGTATCTTGTAGAGGATACTTTTGCTCTGGATCGGACTCCCTATCCACATAAAACAAAGTTCATCTCTGTCCATATTCAGCCATGACTTGGATATATAGATGGGAGACAGAAAGTTTAACCCCAGGAGTGCCCACTATGCTACTAACTGACATGCAGCTCCTAAATGCTTTATCCCCTGCATGGGTCCCTCAGATTATCTGTGGTATGATCCCAGTTTTTCCCATCAGGGGTAATATATAATTTTCGACCATGGGATGTGTAAAGACAATCTCTAACCGAATGGGATAGGTTAATTCAAGCTCAAAAAAGGAAACTGGCTAGGCTTAAAAGGGCCTGCAAGGGTAGCTAGCCTAGTACTTACCTATGAACCCATGTGTCCATCAGCAACTTATTCACCAACTTCTCACAGAGCAACTCCAAACCAGTACTCAATATGGACCCAGGACTCAGTATGGACCCAGTACTCAGTATGGATTCTGCCCAGGGCATAGTACAAATACTGCACTATTGTCTTTCGTGGATAATGTAAACAAATGCAGGGACCCTGGCAAATGTATCTTTCCCCTCTTTCTACATCTCTCCAAAACATTGGATACCATATCACGTAGTAAACTCCTTTGATAAATGATCCATCTTGATCCATCCCCTCCCTCTCTACAATGGTTTAAAAGCTACTAAGCTACCCGTCTGACAGACAAGCAGACAAATAACAACATGTGTGCTCCCCTTACCTCTCTGTTACCCCTGGTATACCACAAGGTTCAATTCTTGGCCCCCTTCTCTTTAACATTTTCATTAATGACCTTCACATCTGTACTAGGCAAGCAGCAACTATATACAATATGGTGATTCAACACTAATGTGTTCATCAGACATTTTGGCACATCTTCTACAAATCACACAAGAAGCCTTCACCTCTGCTGAAGACTGGCTTTGCAATGCCAGTGTGCTGTTTAACCCTAAAAAAAGCTACTTATTCTTCCCCAAAAGCACAGCAGAAAGATAAATACAGCCTTAAAATCTTCTCAGCAAACAATACAGAAATGGAAGCGGTATCCTAAATAAAACTGCTTGGAGTAACATTCGACAACAACTTGAATATGAGCTCCACGTGCAAAGTAATGTGAAACAAAAACTCAAAAAACGAGGCGTGTAATACTGACATGAACATGTTCTTACTAACGCCATGAAAGTCATCCAGGCAACAACTTACCTAGTTCCCCACTGTCCAAGTTGGTGCCTTTTCCTTTACTAACCTGTAGGCCTCTGTTAAAGACAAACTCAACCTGTGCTGTAACACAGCGGCCAAATTTGCCACCGGTAAAAAATATTGTACACATCACTGGAAAACCCTCAAAATATTGAATTGGCTCGAACTACCCCAGAACCTTGACTTTGTTCAGCTAGCTGCAGTCCACAACATCACACATACCCATGGACTGCTTAGCATTAAACTCTAGTTTACCTATTTATCCCCAAAAGAGACCCCTTTGTTCACATGACAAGCAGCACCTCAATATCTGGAAACCTCAAAAATCAACCGAAAACAGCCTTTACTTTTGCTCAGTCACCATAAAATGCCGTTATCTTCCACAGGCTATTAGAAAACAACCATCCTTCCTTTAGACACCTTCTAAAACACCATTTAGCAAACTCTTGTTTCCCATCATGCTCCATTTCTTTCTGAAATGTGTCATTCCTTATCACCTCTACAATCCCACTGTCCTCACTAACCTTTCATTACTTAACTTCTCCTACCCGCTTTTCCTCTCCTTGATCTGTATCTCTAAACTATAAACGATACTTTCCAACCACAGCTGTTATTGCCTTACATAATTCGGTTTACCTGTCAAGAATTGTATATATTGTGCCTCAAATTAGAATGATACCACAGTACAAGCAGAAAATGATTAACTTCAACAGTTGGCTACTTTACTGGTGTCTTTCTAAGGGGATCCAGTATCTGTCTGCCTGGGATGACATGATTGACAGATCACGATGCTTTGCCAAAGATGGCCTGCATCTGTCACTCCTGGGTTTCCGGATACTGGCTAAGGCTCTTGCAACCTCAATAGTGCCTTTTTTAGGTGATGTTCCAAAGACTAAATTACCACCGTAACAGCTGTAAATAAATGTAATGTGAGGGTCATGCTGCTCAATGCTAGAAGTCTAAATCTCAAGATGCACTTGCTCGAAGCACTCCTCAAAATGGAGAACATCGACATTTGTGCTGTAACGGAGACCTGGTTTAAAGCAGCAGAAAGCACCCCTGCGCTACCAAAGCTATAACTCATTCTACACCTTTCAGCCCTAGAACATGGACCGAAGCTCCAAAGGTGATGGTGTCTCCATATTCATAAAGGATATGCACAGCTGTAGACTAGTAGCCCAATCTAATGCATCTGAAACACTTCAGGTACAACTAACATCGGGTAAAATGGTGATTCAGGTTGTAGCCTGCTATAGGTCTCCAACCATGCCACAAGACTCACTCCACGTTCCTAAATACCCTGGAAACTGTTAGGGTCCAACCCAACAGTCTTATACTAGGTGACTTCATCTACCCCTCCATCAACTGGGAAAACTACTCATGCACCAGTACACTGGCCCAACACTTCCCGGAATTCATCAGTTGCAATGCCCTAACCAGCTCATTCTTACCCCCACTAGAGGAAGCAACATCCTTGACCTGGTTATTACTAACATGGGCAACCATTTCTCTACACCAGTAGTCAATTCCTCCCTGGTTAGATCCAACTACAAACTAATCACCATGGACCCCCCCCCCCCCCGCAAAGGTAACCACCATGAAAAACTTCTCCAGAGCTGACTTTGGACTCCTAAAAACAGAAGTGGCTAACTTCATGGCACCCATTTCAGTGGAAAATAGATGTTGAGATCCCTCATCAAAACCTATGACCTAGTACCTACGAACCTATACACCCCTGGGATCACTTCATTGGCTCTTCTTGACAGAAGCTCAGTTAATTAATCAGTGGGGCGACAAAAGCTGACACACTCTGGCTAGGCTTATAAATGCCCTCGGGCAGATAGCCTAGTACCTACCTATGAACCTGTAAAGCTAGCTATGAAGGCAGAATTGCGGCAGACACGAAAAACAACCACAAAGCCTTCTATAGTTATATATCAGGAATCTCCATGATAATACCCAGGTTTGCTCTGAGTTACTGCACAATGGTACCTCCTATACTAAGCCAACAGATATTGCCAACATACTGGCCGACAGATTCAGTGCCAACTTTACCCCCCCCCCCCCAAAGGACCAATCACAATACCGGAGGAATGCCAGGCATGCAGCATTAATGCAGCACAGGTTAAAGCTGCAAAGTCCAAGGCCAAGAATACAGCTTCCATGAGACCCGACAGTATTTATTTATTTTATTTTTATTTTATTTTACATTTGTTGACCGGGCTAGTCTAGCTGGATATATGTCCATTTTCAGTAGTGGCCCGGGGAGAAAAGCTCCAATGGTTATGATAAGTTTAAACAAAGATAGGGAATACAATACAAACAGGTAGAGAAAGAGGTTGTGATTATACTAAGTACACAAATACAATCAGAGCAAAAATCAAAAAAAAAATATATATCTTAATTAAAGTTTTTTTTTTTTTTTTTTTTTTTCTTGCTATAGTTATACAGTATGCGAGGGATAACATATATCTATAAAGTTATTATATCAGGAAGACCTTACAAGGGTAAGGGAGCAGAGATAGTAAGAATTAAGGAAAAATAATAGAATGAGAGGAAGTGGAAGAGTTAAGCTGGGTTGGTGCAGGAGCAAAGCCAGTGTTTGTTGAGATGAATTTTCAACTGTCTTTTAAAAAGTGGGAGAGAGGATAGAGATGTGATATCAGAGGGTAGATTGTTCCACATTTTTCCAACAGAGTTGGAAAAGAGACCGTCACCTGCAGAGTTAGAGGGTTTGGTTATATTAATCAGTAGTTTTTTGGAAGAGCGTAGATGTTTCAGGTTGTTGTATGGTGAAATGAGGTTAGAGAGTATAGGTATTTTAGTTGGATGGTATAAGATCTTGTGAACTATTAAGAACTGTTGCAGAATGAGTTGGTTTGGAAGTTCAAGCCAACCTAGTAGTTCTAAGTTCAGACAATGGTGAGTTCTAAATGGGGATCCAGAAGCAAATCTCGCAATTTTATAGTAAGATGTTGCTAATTTCTTGAGGTTGTTTTTGGAGAGATTAGTGTAGATGAGGGAAGCATATAGAAGAGTAGAGATAAGGTGAGATCTGGCTAAGGTGGTCCTTGCTTCAGGTGTAAGGAAGGGTTTGATTCTGTAAAGGGATCCGATTTTTTTATTAACTAGTTTGATAGTGTTGTTGATGTGGGAGTCAAAGCTGAGATTATTGTCAGTAGTTATTCCTAATAGTTTAGTAGTTTTGTCTGGAGAAATAAGGGTATTGTCAGCGGAAGTAAGAGTTAAATTGAGTGTAGCAGTTTTATGGGAAGGAGAGAACAATAGCAGTTTGGTTTTCTTGGCGTTAAGGAGTAGGCAACGGTCGCAGAACCATTGTTCAACAGTGGTAAAAGCTTTTTGGGTGGGTGGCTGGAGTTCATTAAGTGAATTGGCAGTGTAGATTATAGTAGAATCGTCTGCATATTGGATGCAGGTTGAGTTTGGGATAGCTGATTGGAGGTCATTAATAAAGATAGAAAATAGAAGGGGGCCTAAGATAGAGCCTTGCGGTACACCTAAGGAAATAGGAAGGAGATTAGATAATACATTTTTCCAGAGAACTGCTTGCTGACGGTTTTCTAGGTAAGATGTAAACCAAGTTAAGGACGAAGAATCAAGTGAGAGAGATTTTAGTATGTGTAGAAGAAGTTTATGGTTAACCATGTTCAATGCTTCAGATAAGTCAATGAAGACTGCTGATGATAGGTAATTATTGTTGCGGTTATAGTTGATCGAGTTGGTAAAGGACAGTAGTGCAGTGGTAGTGCTGTGGGAGGGTCTGAAACCATGCTGACAGTTAGCAAGTAGGTTGTGATGTAGAAGGTGGTTAAGAAGTTGCTTGTGGATACATTTTTCCATGATTTTAGCTATAGGTGATAGAAGTGTTATGGGACGAAAGTTGGAGAGGTCATTAGACTTGCCTCCTTTGTGTAGAGGGATGATGTGAGATATCTTCCAGATAGAAGGGAAAATTCCTTCATTTATGGATCTATTTATCAGTATAGAAATGGGATAGGAAATAGCATTGGCTCCTATTTGTAAGAATTCAGCAGGAAGTTTGTCTGCAGAGGGGGTGGTAGGTCTTAGTTTTTTGAGCAGTGATAAGATGAAGGAGGTTGATACAGGTTGGAAATGAAAGGAAGGAGATGCATTTAAAGCAGGTAGGAGTAGCTTAGAGGGGTCTGGAGTTAGGTGACTAGCAAGAGTTTGGATAGTATGAGTGAAGAATGAATTGAAGTCATTGGCTATTTGTGTGGGATTATCTGGGTTCGAATCATGAGGGTTAGGTGTGATAGACTGGCCTGGGGATAGGAGATTATTAATACTGGCCCAGAACTTTTTTGGTTCCTTTTGGAGGTTTGTTGTAGTTGAAGGTAGTAGTTCTTTTTGTCTGTCAGGATGGCTTTTTTTGTACTGTTTCTAAGCTCTCTGAAGTTTTGGTGGTCAGTTGGATTCTTAGTGGAACGCCATTTAGCCCAAGATTTGTTTCTTAGATTGATTTTCTGCCTAGTGTTGTTGGTTAGCCAGGGAGCTGGTTTAGCTTTGGTTCTAATAGTTCGACTAGGGGCATGGTGATCCAGGATTGATAAGAAAGTAGAATTGAAGTATTCTACTGCTTCATTAAGTGGGAGAAATTTGCGTGGGGACCAATTACATTGTATTAATTCAGCTAGAAAATGTTCACAGTTAAATTGTTTTTTTGAATGTAGTGTTCTGTATGTGGTAGGTAGGATTAGGCTGGTTTTATGCCTGATTACATAAGTAAGCGAGTGGTCACTTAGGTCTTCCGGGAGGATACCTGCTTCATAAGTTAGTTGAGGAGTATTAGTAAGAACCCAGTCTAAGGTGGTTTCTTTGTTGTTGGTTTTATTGGTTCTGGTAGGACTATTAATGAGTTTGGTAAAGCCATGTAGGTTTATATGGGAGGTGGGGTTTGTACTATTACATGAATTCCAATCAATGTTGAAATCGCCTAGGACTAGTGTTTCTTGAGGGAGATGGGTAGAGAATGAACTGAGGATGCATTCAAGTGGGTTGATATTGTTTCCTGGGGGAAGATAAACATATATGATATTTATGGCTTTACTGCTGTTGACTTGAAGTTTGGAGCAGATCACCTCTGCCTGTTTATCAAGGCAAAGAGTCTGATCTATAATACTAATTTGGAGTTGTGCCTTATAGAGAATTGCTACCCCTCCTCCCTTTTTTGCAGTGCGATCAAGTCTAAAGATGTTGTACCCGGGTGGGGTGATTTCATTGCCCTTGATGGAAGGCTTTAGCCATGTTTCAGTTAAGCATAGAATATCAAATTGATGGTTTTCTAGAAGGGAATGGACTTGAGTGGTTTTGTTACAAATGCTACGTATATTGAGATGGGCAATAGAGAGAGAGAGAGTTGGTGGGAGTAGTTGATGATAGAGAAGTAGTTTTATATAGATTTTTGTAGGTGGTGGTATTGGGGTGGAGTGGTCCAGGGTTAGGATTAATGTCTCCATCCAATAGTAAGTGGAGGAGTATAAAACCTTTTGGCTGGAGAAGTTTGTGAAAGATATTGATTAGTTTCCTAGATTTTGGTTTGCTTAATTTGACGTAGGCAAATCTGTGATATTTGGTTAGTATGTAGTTGGGTTGAGGAGTGAGATTTATGAAGGTATGAGAGAAGGTTGATATAGTTGTAGAGGTATGTTTAGAGGGAAAAGGGAGAGCAGAGTAAAGTGGGTATTCGTAGAAGGTTAAGAGGTAGGTAGTAATGAGAGAGGAAAAAAGTGATAAGCAGATAAATAGTTTAATTTGTGAATGAGTAACTGTTGTGGGCATAGTGATTATTGGGGAGGTGAGCAAGGAGGAGATAGGTAGATTGAAGTTGTGGGGGGAGGAGTAGTAGTATGACTAAGTAGATGGGGGTGGAGGTTGGTAATTTAATTAGTGGTGTTAAGTTTTGTAAACAATGTGATAGCTCCTTATCTGATTGGGTAAGGTAGGATAGGGGTGTGGTCACTAGTGCTATAAATGTAGGAGTACTGGGGGTGGGTGGGAATTGGGGGCAGGGTAGGGGAGTGGAGTGAGCCCGAAGGGCGAACAGAGCGGGCAGAGACAAGAGAGTGGACACCCAATGGAGACAATCAGTAGAAAGGGAGAAATGAGCAGGTAAGTTTGAACTTGTGAGAAAGCAGAAGTAAGTTAGCAGGCTAGTGTAGCATACATATAGTCAGGAGAGAGGAGCTAGGTTACTCTAAGGTGCTTAGACTTGTAAGAGAGTTTGGGGTGTAGTGAGAAGTGTATACTGGGTAAAGGGTAGGAAGATGCAGAGCAGGTTCTAGGAAGAGAAGAAGCTAAAAACAGAACAGTAAAGTCAGGCTGAGAGGTCTAGTAGAGAGTTGCAGAGCCTGTGATACTGAACAGTAAGGTAAGGCGCCACCTAGTGGCCAGTGAGTTAATTGCAATAAGATCCCATGTACAAGGGGGGGCAGGCTACAGGAGAGAGGGAGTTGGGCTAATTAATACAAGAGAATAGGCTGTCTGTGCGTGTAGGTGAAATGCACAGATAAAATATAGCTGGGGTGGGGGGTTGTAGGCTGCTGGCTATCCTGAGAGGGAAACATGCCTAAGGTAGCAGGGTTCTTAAACCTGAAATATAGGTACAAAGCTCAGGTATGTAGGAAAGCACATACTTTCACTGTCTTAATCAAGCTGGCCTTTCAGGGAGTTGGTGGGTAATTCCAGAGTTCAGACAACTTCCAAGGACTTCAAGGAGAGTGATTTGCTGGTCTTTAGGTACTGAATGTACAGGTTCACCAGGCTGATAATAGTAGGAAGAGAGAGGAAGTGAGATAGATAGTATTAGGAGTTACAGTTAGCAGAAAAACAGGTGGACAGTCACATCTACAGTTTTTAGACAAAAAAACAGTAAAATCTCAAAATTGTTCCAAAAGATCTAGTCAGTGAGGAAATGCAATCAATATGAACATATAGAGAGTACATTTAACAACACAGATACTGTAACAGTTCTAAACATTCCCAGGTATTTGTCACAAAAACAGTAGAAACTCTAATTTGTTTAAAACATCTAGACATTAAGGTAATACATATAAGTTGAACATATAGAGAGTACAGAACAGGTATTGTTACCATTCTAGACATCCAACTACAAAATGTACATATAGCCCATTAGGAAAGAGCAGTGTTAATTATGTAGTTATATGTCGATGTTATCTAGTGAACTTAGTTGTGCTAACCTATATGGCTTAGGCAGTAACATAGATTACAGGATTATCTATAGGAGCAAGTAAAGCTGACTAGAGTTATGATTGCCTCAGTGTATCGCTTATTTCAATTTAGCTACCAATTAGTATATTAAATGACAAGGTAAGAAATATCAGTGCGACACTCTCAGCTAAAGCACGACAGTAGGTGTCGAGTTCTTTAGAAGCAGTTCAATAAGCTCAACTCTAATAGGGAGATAGCTTCGGTGGAGTCAGCATTTAATTCGGAAAGGTCATTTACACAGCAGGTTGACATAAAGAAAAAAAAAATTATGAGATATTGGGCAGTAGTCCATAGAAAAATTCCTATAATGGAAGCAGATGCTTTAGGAGCAAGCATGCATGATCAATGGAATTGTAACACTACCTCACCAACTAAACTAAACTGAACTAAACTAAACTAAACTACCTCACTAACTCAACTAAAATACGTGCAGATAGCCAGCTATAGCAGAGTTATGTTAATAATAAAGTTATGTAGCGATGCTATCTAAGTGGAATCAGGTGTGCTTACTTCTATGTGATAGGCAGTACATAAACGCAGGGCCATTTATAGGAGCATGTAAGGATAACTGGAGATGTACTTGGCATATAGTGTCGCTAATGTCGTCGACCCGCCTTTTATTTTTTTGTTTTTTTAAATGGGGATGAATAGAAATCAGTGTAAAACGCTCCGCTAAAGGTACGACAATAATTGCCGATCCTTTAGAAGCTTCACAGAAGCACAGCTCTATGTGAGTGATAGCGCCTTTAGAGACGACGTATCAGCATTAACAAATAAAATACACAGCACGAGAAATTAAAAGAACATGTAGAGCTATAAGGTATAATTTCAGAAGAAAACAGTCTTCCTACCGTAGCTGATTTTGTATGAGCAAGCAGGGATGGTCAGCGCAGTTTGTTTGCGAGCTTTTGAAGTGGAAGCGATGGACATTAACAATTAAGATGCACAGCATACAGTTGTAGAGTGCCACATAAGTTGTAATTAAATCATATGGCAAGTATCTAAATATAATCCCACGTGCAGACGCTTTGTGGGAGCAATGATACCAGCAAAGCTTTGTTACTAAACAACAAATGTTAACATCGCAAACATTTAAGAACAGCAGCAATAATTAAACAGACAATAGACAGATATTTACACTTCAGTAGTAGGTAAAGTACAATCGTAAACTTACGATAGGGCAAGCACCCAAACAGAGAGCACAGCAGTCAGGTAGGTAGCAGGGGAAGAAAGATGGCATCCACTATTAAGGGGTATATTTATAAGGTGAGCAGGGGCATGAGGGCAGTGGGGAGGGGAGTGAGTCATACATAAGGTGTGGGGCAGTAACCCTGGATGTGTTCTACATGAACTGGAAAGTGAACTGGCACCACATCTGTGTGCCCTGTTCAATCACAGCCTTACCACAGGCTTTTTCTCTACCCAATGGCGCACTGCTACAGTCATCCCTCTCCATAAAGGGGGAGCGACTACAGATCCTGGGAATTATTGCCCCATTAGCCTGACGAGTCTGATATGTAAGGCTATGGAGTGCATCATCATGGACCAAATTAAGGATATAGGGAATCTCCAAACTCTAGATCCCACGCAATTTGGTTTTGTGAATGGTAGATCATGCCTGCTCAATCTGGTTGACTTCTTTGAGTCAGTCACCAGAGCTGTGGATGAGGGCATGGCAGTTCATATAGCCTACCTCGAAATGGCCAAGACCTTTGATACCATTCCTCACTCAGGAATTATTGATAAACTCACCAAATCTGGCATCAGCCCCTATATTGTTAAGTGGGTTGCAAATTGGCTCACAGATAGAACCTACAGTTTGAAAGTAGTGAACTCCAAGTCAGACTGCTGACCAGTCACGAGTGGAGTCCACAGGGATCGGTCCTGGGTCCTCTCCTGTTTGACATCTACTTCTCAGAAGTCCAGGCTAACACAGAGTGACTCTGGCTGACCAAGTTTGCAGACGACTGCAAGCTGGGAGCCGTTATTAACTCCCCAAGTGATGTAGATATCCTACAGAAAGGCCTCACTGAAACCAATGACTGGTGTTGAAACCATGGCCTTAAGCTTAATGCCAAAAAATGTGTCGTCATCCCTGGGAAAAACTCAGTTCCCACTAATTACAACATCGATGGGAGCCCACTGAACACTGAAGGCATTATAAGAGATCTGGGGACACAGGTTGACAGCAACCTCTCCTTCGACCACCACATTGCCACTGGTCAGAAAGTCCTTCTATGTGGTACAGCTCATTACCAAGGGTTTTGCATCTAGGAAGAAAGGGGTCATCATCTCTCTTATAGGTTCATAGGTTGGTACTAAGCTGTCAGCCCTAGGGCCTATAGAAGCCTAGTCATAACAATTCCCTGGCTATTTCTTCCCACACTATTTACTTCACTGGACCCCTGTCTAGCAGGGCGACTGACGTGATCCCCGGGGTGAATTTCCTTTCTCCCATCCAATCATCAAGGTTCCTTTTGAAGAGGGCCAAAGAGGCACTCTGCTTGACATGTATGGGCAATCTATTCCAGAGTCTGGGGAGTCTCTGGGTCAGGAACCTATCCCTCCAGCATGTTTTGTTTATTGTGATGGCAAGGTTTAGATCGCTGGAGCGTGTGGCTCTGAGGGATTGGGATTTCTTTAAGTGTAGCATGTCCAACTGTGGGAGGTTGGCATAATGGCATAATGGTTAAGGTGTTCAACTTACAAACACAAGGTCAAGGATTTGATTCTCAAATGGGGTAAATGGCTAAGCTTAAAATGGCCCACAAAGGCAGTTAGCCTAGTACTAACCTATGAATAGGTATGGGTTTGATATGGCCTTGTATGTTAAGCAGAAATCGCCTCTGAGTAGATGATATGCGATAGAGTATAGCTGGAGTTTTTTAAGGTGGTCAGCGTAGGGCATCTGCTTTAGGCCTGTGATTCTTTTAGTGAGGTAGTTCTGCGGCCTTTCCAGTTGTTGCAGATGTCTTGAGAGGTACATACCAAATGGGGCATTGTATTCTCTAATGGGTCTAATGAGGGATGAGTACAAAGGGAGAATGACCTCCTTTTTTCTGGATGAAAAAGCCTTAGTGATGAGGTGTGCCACATAGAAGGATTTCCTGACTGTTGTGGCGATGTGGTTATCGAAGGTGAGACCACTGTCCACCTGTGTCCCTACGTCTCTTGTCACACTTTTGGTGTTTAGTGTACTGCCACCTATATGGTAATTCACGGGTACATGTTTTTTCCCAAAGGAGATAACTATACATTTTGTGGCATTGAGCTTGAGCCCATAGCTCTGGCACCAAGCATCTGTTTTTGTAAGGCCCTTTTGTAGAGTATCCACATTATTTGGGGATTCAATAATGGCTCCCAGTTTGCAGTCATCTGCGAACTTTGTTAGCCAGAGTCCCTTAGTGTTGGCCTGTACTTCAGAGAAGTAGATGCCAAACAAGAGCGGTCCCAGGACTGAACCCTGAGGTACTCCACTTGTCACCTGTCTGGAGTTGGATTTGGAGTCTGCTACTTTTACAGTGTGGGTTCTATCAGTAAGCCAGTTAGCAACCCATTGGGTGATGTAGGGATTAATGCCCAGCTTAGTAAGTTTATCTATGATTCCAGAGTGGTTGATGGTGTCAGAGGCCTTGGCAAGGTCTAGATAGGCTATGTGAACCACCTTACCCTTGTCCATGGCTCTGGAGACTGATTCGAAGAAGTCAATCAGGTTCAGGAGACAAGATCGGCCCTTCACGAACCCAAACTGGGTGGGGTCCAGTGTTTGAAGGTTGTCAATGTCTTTGTTTATAAGTTCCATGATAATACGCTCCATGGCCTTGCAGATGAGGCTTGTCAGACTGATGGGATGGTAGCTTCCAGGATCCAAGGTGGATCCCCCCTTGTAGAGTGGGATAACTGTAGCTCTGCGCCACTCAGTGGGCACGAAACCTGAGGTGAGGCTATGATTAAACATGACACTTAGTTGAGGTGCCAGTTCATATTGTAGTTCATGTAGTACACAGCCTGGGATGTCATCTGGTCCCATGGATGCTGTATTCTTAGCTTTGGAGAGTGTGTTTTTTTACCTGTGTGGCTGTTATTATCGGAATTTGGCAATCTTCGGGTATTGAGATGGGCCATTTAGGGGGTGAGAGGGGGGTGAAGTTGGCACTGAATCGATCTGCCAGGATATTGGCAATATCTTTGGGATCAGTATATTTAATGCCATTCTGTTTTAGCTCAGAGCAGATCTGAGCATTGCCATTTAGATTCTTGACATAGTTATAGAATGCCTTGTGGTTGTCTTTGGAATCTTTGGCAATTTTATTTTCGTAACTAGCTTTGGAGGATTTTATGAGGGATCTCAGTTTCTTACTGAGGCTGGTAAGGGACTTTTTTGCATCCTGGGATTTTCTTCTTTTCTGCAACAGTTTCTTCCTTTTGTTTTAAAGTTTGTTTATGGCAGGGGACCACCAAATTGGCTTCCTTTTTTTGGATGAGAGCATCTTGGTTCTATTTCGGATGGCACAATTCATGCATGAGTGGATGTGCTCGTACAGTGCCTTAGTGTAGGATTCAGCAGGCAAACTTTCAGTTCCCGTCTGCATGGGTGTCATGAAGTTTGTCACTTCTGACTTAAGTAGCATGAAGTTGGCTTTGGAGAAGTTTTTTATGGAGGTTAACTTACTGGGGGGGGGTGGGGGTGGGGGTGGGACGTGGATGTTAAGGGGATTAGCTTATGGTCAGACCTGTCTAACAAGGGGGTGACCATAGGTGTGGAGCATCGATTTCCCATGTTGGTAATGACCAGGTCTAGGATATTAGAGTCCCTGGTGGGACTATGGATTAGTTGATCCAGGGCATTGGAATTTATGAATTCCAAGAACTGTTGGGCAAAGGTGTTAGTACACAAGTAGTTTTCCTGGTTAATGGCAGGGTAGATAAAATCACCCCGTGTTAGGGTGTTTGGTTCTATCTTAATATTTTTCAGTATGTTTAGAAGGGCGTAGTGAGAATCTTGGGGCATGTTGGGGGATCTGTAGCAAGCTACAATTTGGATTGCAAGTCTTACCTAGTGTTAGTGGCACCTGGAGAATTTAAGACGCATTGTGTTGGGCAACTAGCCTGGTGGTGTGAATATCCTTGGTGAATATTGACACTCCTCCACCTTTAGTGTTTCGGTCCTGGTTTGGTGGCTGAAAAGTATGGTAAGAGTTGTAGCCTGGTATTGCAGGGGTGCTCTCTGGAGCCTTGAACCAGGTCTCAGTTACTGCACAGATATCGATGTTCTCCATTTTTAGGAGTGCCTCGAGAGAGTGCATTTTGAGGTTTAGACTTCTAGCATTGAGTAGCATTACCTTCAGATTTTGCATGCTTGTACCTGTTACGGTGGTGGTTTTGTCCTTTGAACTTTGCCTAAAAAAGGCACTATAGGGGTGGCAAGAGCTTTAGCCAATAACCTGAATCCCAGGGGCGACAGGTGCAGACCATCTCTGGCAAAGCATCGTGGTCTGTCGATCATGTTGTCCCAGGCAGACAGATACTGGATCCCCTTTGAATGACACGAGAAGCTTAGCCAGTTGTTGAAGTCAATCATTTTGTCTTTATATTGTGGTATCATTCTGGGCGAAGGCAGGATGCTACTCAGGGCTAGGGTCATACCTGCCTGAGCCACATGATCAGAGAGCTCTTCCATGTCTTTTTTCATGTAGTCCAGAGAGGTACGTCTCAAGTCATTCACTCCAACATGGACAATGACAGAGTCATATTTGTACTTGTTGTGGAGTGACTTGAGTGCATGAGTTATGCGGCGGATCCTGGCACCCGACAGGCAGCTGACTGTAATTTTCTCCTTGTTCAACCTGGTGAGTGGGACATAAGTGTGCCGGATCATAGAGTCACCTATGACTAAAGTGTTAGGTACGTTGTCTTGCCGTAGGGGCTGTTGCTGGGTGGCACACTGGTGTTGTGAGCTATGTGACACTTTGGTTGTGATTGGTGTTTGTTTGCATTTCCGCTTCAGAGGTCCTTGTTGCTTGGGCAGGTTACAGTTAAGGGCATCTGCATATGTGGATTTAGTGTTGCAATATGTGGGTGTTGGTGGTTGGGGTTTAGAAGGGCTATGTGTTGCTCCCTCATTAGGCCAATCATCGAGTATAATACCCATACCTCTCAACCTCTTAGAGCAAGAAATCTGGACAAAGCCATAAAAAAAGTGGGACAAAGGCCCAAAAATAGGGACAATTTTTAAATTTTGCTCTTACAAACTTAGAAGGTTTATAGAATAACAGGTTTTGTATTAGCATGGATTTTCTGGAGGATATGAAGTCTGAAACTCAAATGTCTGTCATTTCTTTTCAAACTTCAATCTTTAATTATTTACCACTGATTTGCTAGAAAATCACAATTTTATGAAAAACAGACCAAAAATATGAGGCCAAAATCTGGACATTCTGCGAAAATCTGTACAGTTGAGAAGTATGAATACCCCATTTGGCATGTTCCTCACTAGACACATGCAACAGCTGGAAAGGCCACAAAAGTACCTCACAAAGAGGATCTTAGGCCTTAAACACATGTCCAACACAGACAGACTCAAAAAACTCCAGCAATTCTCTGTCTCATATCATCTACTGAGAGGAGATCTCTGCTTGACTTACAAAGCCATGTCTGACCCATCTCTGTTAGAAATGGTACATCTAAAGAAATCCCAATCCCTCTGCACCACATGCTCCAGAGAGACCTCAACCTCATTACCACAATCAACAGCACATGCTGGAGGGACAGGTTCATAACCCAGAGACTGCCCATGCTCTGAAATAGACTTCCCATACATGTCAAGCAGAGCACTTCACTGGCCCTCTTCAAGAGAAATCTTGATGAGTGGATGGGAAATAGAAATTTCTCCCTGGGGATCACTCCAGTGGCCCTACTTGATTGAGGTACTGGGAGCCAACGACGGGTGGCACGATGCCAGGGCACTTATATGGGATAGGCTTGTAAAGGTTTCAGGGCCATTAGCCTAGTAAACACCTATAAACCTATTAATTGTGTTTGATCTTCTTTCTTCTTTTCACTCTAATATTTGTATTTTTTATCTCTCTCCACAGTACTACAAGTAACTGATTATTTATTTTTGCCAAGATGTTTTTTTATTTATGTATCTTACCTAGATGTGCACAACACTGTAAATAACTGATAATGTATTTTACCAAGATGTATTTTAACCTAGCTGTGTAAAGTGGAGCTTTTCTCTCTAGGCCTCTGCTGAAAATGGGCTCTTGTGAACCATTTGGACTTTCCCAGTAAACAAATGAAAGTAAGTAAATAAAATAAATTGTATATTAGACATGGTTAGTATTGCCCATCCTCCGGACATGGTTCTTGTAGGTTGTACTTATTTTGTGACTGCTGTTAATATTTCAAACCCTGAAGCCCACCTCATTAACTGCAACAGATTTTCTGATACTCTTTCTTCTTTCTTCTTACATAAACAAAATTTAAAACATGAGAATGTGCCAGGCAGCACAGTCATAAGAATGTCGAAACTGATGCATTATTGGAAAACATCCCCTTCATTACAGACATTTGGGCAAATAGGCCATAACATTGATTTTGTTTTAATTTAGAGTTGTAAATGTTATTGATTTGCTATGTTTTCCTAAAGAAGTCGTAAGTAGTATTGCTTTTTTGAGTACCTTCACGTCTCTTGCGGATTGTTTATATAAAGATCAGCATACGTAGCTGATTCTGGCAGCAGAATGAAATCTCAATGTTTAATGTCAACAGCTTGTGATTAGGAACAAACAGATGTCATCAGAGAGTCACTTGTGACTGAAGGGTTAAGTACTTGAGTTCTTTCATTTCACGAGTACAAGAGAAGTGCTTTGCTGTTGGAGTACTCTGAGCGGAAACCAGCGGGATACTTGGTTATTCAGTAAGTATTACCTGTCAGACTTCTACAGATAGAGGTGCCAGTCCAGTAGTGTACAGGGATAAAGCTCTGACTCTGCTCAGGCAACATGGGATCAGTTACTGACTCAGACAACTTGTTGAAGCTGGCAGGGGAAGGTAGTTGGGGCAGACCTGGCAATGGACTTGAGGAAGAGCTGGGACAGAGGGTATTAGGCTCACAAGGCTAGTCAGTAGTAGCCTTCAGGGTGGGTGTATGTTGTCTCCACTTCCATAGAGAAGGTGGTGTGGCTTCCTGTGTGATAGGGATTGCATGTTCTTCCTCCAGGGATGGATTTAGGATTTAACAAATGCCCTCAGTTGCTGGGATGCCAGGGAGGTTATAAATCTCCTTCTTAACTGCCTAAAATGACAGCCCCCTCCAGACAGCTGTTAGTCCAGCACTTGGGGGGGGGGTATCCCTGAATGCATTGTATGTGAGGGACATGTCCAGTTGGAGGAGGGCTTGATTTGATGGTTGGCTGGTACAGGGGCAAAAGGAACACCAGAAAAAATAATTTCCTATGAATAACGTTCTTGTGTGGCCTGCCAGTGTCGCATCATAGCCATAGTGCAGTACACCAGGTAAGTGTTGTGCTGTCTAACTGACTATGGTAGTAGTCTCTGTATGTTGTGACCTTGTCAGTTTCTAAATTATAGTGGGGTTCATCCAGAGGGAGGCATACGCTACTAGCAAGGATGCAAAAGTGCAAAAGAATTTGTAGGGCTAGGAATTAAGCCATAAACAGCCAAATAGAAGAGCAGGGTATTCTGAACTGCTAGCGTAATCCCCAGTAGAACATCAGACTTTCCCCCTTGTTACACTCTGCATTTTTCCTGAAGACTGGATAAGTTTGAATTTGTTACATCAGTTAACATTACAGTGAAGGTATTGTGGCCCTTATTAGACACACTTTGCAGTAATTCAGAGTAGAGACCAAGGTCTGAGATGTGGCTCACTTGCCTGATCAGTCTGTACATTGCCATGGATTGAATCAGGTCTGCTGTTCCATTTAATGTATGGTTCAGTTACTAACTTCAACTCTCTCCCAGTATTGGTTCAGGAGTCATGCTGTAAACACCCTCCCCTCAAACACCCTCCTACCACTTAAGCCAGCCACAGGTAGAGCAGAATTGCAAAAACCACGAGCATAACTTCGAAGTGCGAACACCATATTTATGTCGCTGTTCTAATCATGATCGGCATTTAGAATTCATTGCTCTTCATTGTCCTTGAATATCAAATGCTAACACATTCTGCTCCAAGTAATGCATCTTGGGCGGTACTTTGACCCTTTCAAGTGTCTGGTTTTATTTTAGCTCTGTCATTTTCATACTTTTTTTGTTTGTATAATATTCTGTTACCCTTTCTGGTCATCTTTGCACATTTACTGCTGTTTTCTAAAAACAAGGAATTGCAGAAGATACAGTTTGAAAAAAAAATCTGATTTTCTTAATGCTACCACTTACAAGCAGAGATTTTTTTTTGTGGGAGTGCAATTCCCTGCTTGCCACTAAAATTGTCAAGTAGAGGAACACACAAACCACAACCTCTATCTTAAAAAAAAAATTACATGAATTTGAATTATAGTGGTAGCGTCAGAAATCTCTTTTATTATCTCCTTTGAAACTGTTGGTGCTCCTACCAGTCAGCACAAGAAATATGGACAAAACCAAAAATAATGGGGGAGGGGTCAAAGGCCCAAAGTAGGGACAGATTTTAAATAGTACTCTTATGAACTTAAAAAAGTTGCTAGAATAATAGGTTTTTCATTTATATGTATTTTCCGAAGGATATAAAGTCTGAAAATTAAATGTCTGCCATTATTTGGTGACTTTAGTCCTCAATGATTTGCCATAAAACCACAGATTTTATGAGGAACAGATGAAGAATGTGAGGCAAAAATCTGGACAGTTGACTGGTATGTTGCACTGTTTTAAATGTCATTAATTTGTAGTAGATATTTGAGGAATAAGTTGAGTACTGTGGCATATTGTGGCTCACTCATTTCTTTGCCTAATGTTTGAGTATTTTGAGCCAACAGTTATGTTTGCAACGTTCCTTGATGCTTGGTGTTTTGAATTGTCATTGAGTGGTTAAGTGTTGCTGCTTAGTGCTGATTCCTTGATGTTGGTAACCAGTCTCTCAGGAATCAGCTGAAGCTATTTAATTGCTAATATTAGAAACAGTATATGTGCTGCCTGGTTGTTAGTAACTGGGTACATTTATGTGTTGCTACATTCCGATGTCAGTATTAATATTTGAATATAAATTTAGAGCTTTGTCCTCTGTTGCTGTGTGTAGCACGTCTCTGCTGGTTCAAATCAAAACATTTTGATATTTGTGTAGCAGCTGAGGCTGGATGTAATTAACTTTAGTTTTTTTGTTTTCTGCAGAAATTATTTTCCTTCTTTTGTGGCTTTCTCTTTGTGTTGGTACGCTTTTGTTTCAGAAAACATGTGATCTGATGTTAATCTTCTTTCCATTCATCATGGGTAGGTTCTCGGAACTCGGTCGGCCTTTTTACCAAGCTTGCGCCAGCCAAAAAAACTCTCAAGCTAAGTCTCTACCCAGAATGCCCTTCTCCCTGTTACCTCAGATCTTGTTTGCCGCGTAGCCGTAAAGCCACGTTTCAGCCGAGCTCTCAGCTAAGTGAAACTTTATTTGATATTTCTGTGGAAAGTTTTCGATATCTTCATATTTTATTGAGTGAATAGTATTTCTAGTGTGTTTTCTTCTGTGTGACCTTGTTTTTTTTCTTACCTACTCTACCCGTTGTTACAGTTGGTACGGCCTTTCCTCCCTTACCCTTGTGGTACTCCTTCAATACTATAGTTGGTATTGTCTTTCCTGTTTAACCTATTAGCTTTGGATTTTAGTAAGGTGTTTTCTTTCTTCTCTACATATCACTGCATTGCTATAATTGTGACTTCTTTGAACGGTGTTTGACTAATTAGATTATACTGTTGGCCTGTGGTGTCTCTTTATCAAGATGTCGGATAAGAAGGCTACTTCAGGTTTTTAAGCATTGTGCTTCATGTAATGGCAAGTTACTTAATAGTGATTCTCACGATGACTGTATACTGTTTGGGAGTGCCCAACCTTTCGGTGCAGTCTCCGTGTGACATTTGTCAGAGTTTCAGTCAACGCACTCTTAATGAGCGCAAAAATAAACTGATTCTGAAAGGGTTACTTGTCTCCCTTTTCAGAGGCCATTTCTGCGATGGAGGTCTCAACCCCTCCTACTAAAGACAAAAAAGAGGTCCCACTCTGTTCCCTCCTCACCATTGGGTGATCAGGGCAAGCCTGTGAAATCAAAGGTCTCAAAGTTGTCTTTGGAGCATAAATCTGCCTCTACGGCTCTGTCTTCCTCAGCTCCAAGCATCTCGAAACCTTCGATGCCAGTGCCAGTTTCAGCACCGGTCCTGCCTCCAGCGCAGATTATAGACCATACTATGCCTATTTTGACTTTGGCATCTGTGGCCACTTCGGCTCAGGGCACACCTTCGACTACTTCATTAGTTAGCATTTTGGAACCGACTGTTTTGGCTCCGAGTGCCACTTCGGCACCGAGTGCTGTACCAACTTCACTGGATTTGACCCCTTTACTCCCACTCTCAAAAGTGGTGCTGCGGTAGCGTTGTCTCCTCATAGCAAGACGTTGTCCCGTTCGATTCTCAGCTAGAGCATCTTCTGTGTGGAGGCATCCGTGAATGGGCGTGCCTTCGTTGAAGGTTGTGCGTCAGGGCTGGTAACTTGGCACCTAAAAATCCACTACCAAACATTAGCGGACCGGAGTTCCGCTGTGGCGACCCCTGACCGGGATAAGCCGAAGGACACAACAACACCCAGTCTCAAAATTTGAGACTGTGGTGCCTGCAGACCTTTCACCACGGACCTGATACTCCCCTTCCGTAGATCCATTTCTGGGCCCCTTCAATGAATGGTCCTGATTGTCCGTCCAGACTATCCACTAGATCCACCAGGAACCTGTCGGAACATGATGTGGTGCATCTTGTGGACCAGCTGTTGTTAGCCAGGGGGATACCCACACTTTCTGAGACCCATCCACCTACAGGACTTGGGTTGACTTATCCACGGACTCCATCTTACGCTCCTTCGACCATCTTGGTTCCAAAGCCTTCTGCTCCAACATCCTTCTGGGAACCCATCACCTCGGCACCTACAGTGCATCTCATTCTGGCTCTGAGGTTGCCCCTTTGGTCTTCGGTTCCTGTAGAACCGGTCCTTCCTCAATCTGGGGATTGGGGGACGGTCGCTTTGCCCCATGGCACAGAGCCATCTTTCTCCTCAGTTCCATCCTTGGTGCCGATAGCCACTTCCGCACCGATCCTGCTTGAGGCTCCACCCTGTGTGGGCAGGTTCGTCGGAACGGGTTGTGATTTCCCCCCAATTCCGAGGTTGTCTTTCTTGGTTCCGGGCTCCCATACCTCTTTGTGCAGGCCTGCCTTCTGTGCAATGGAGAGGGCCTTTGCTTCTGGAAGCACTCCTTTGATGTCAGAACCCCAGTTTTCGCCCCCCCCCCGTGCTACAGCTGTCACAGACTACCTCCCCGGGACACCGGGCAGAGAAGCTGCAGGATTTTCGGTCCTCCTCAGTGACCCCTGCTGAGGTGCCCCCTCGAAAGAGGACATGCAAGAGGAAGCACATGGACTCAGCTGAGGAGTCCTTACCTGAAGACATGGATTCCGATTATGGTGAAAGGTCCTCGCGGTCACCTCCTGATGATGTCTCCTTCAGAGACATCCTGGAAATGCTAAAGCAGAGAGGTAACTGGAAGCCCTCCAACCCTTCGTCTGAGGAGTCCGTGTTTCTGCAGGCTTTCACTCCCGGCCTTCTACCTCTTGGGTGACCCCACTCACCGACGAGCTCATCCAGCTTGTCGTGCAGCTCACTTGGAAGAACCCTGATTCCATTGAGGTGATCCCTCGGAGACCAGACAGAATTCTTTCCCTTCCCGAGGAGAATCCGCATTGGTCCAAAGGGTTACCAGTCGATGCTATGGTGGTGGCCACAAAAAGGACTTGGCTGAGGAAAGTCCCGCTGTCCATCCACCCAACAGGGAGTCCGGGCCGGTGGACAGACTTGGGAAGTGTGTTTTTGCTTCAGGGACCTTTGCTATACAGTCCCTGAACTATTTGGAAAATTTTACGAGGCTCCAGAAAGACTTGATCACCAAACTCTCTGGGCCACTCACAGGACAGTTGTCTGACGAAGTCAGGGACAAAATGGCCTTGCAGCTCGCAACCCTGGAATCGATGTCCAACTCATCCATGAGGTTGCTTTCACATGCGACCAAAGGGGTGACTAGAGCAGCTGGTTCAGGCATTGTCATGAGGCGTCATGCCTAGATGTGCATTTGTGACCTCGCAGAAACCTTCAGGTTTTCCTTTCTGAATGCTCCCATCAAAGCTTCATCCTTTTTGGCTCCAAAGTGAAGGACACGCTAGCCAGGTGTGAGCAAGATGGAAAGACCCTGTCTGCCTTAGGCTTACAGTTTTCCAGTCCTCAACGTACCTTCTCTAGGAATCAGAGCAGTGGAAAAACGTGGCACAAAAAATCTCAGGGTCCTTTCTGTGCCGCACGTGCTGATGATACCCCGAGGGGCAGAGGGGGTAACAATTCCAGAAAACACCCCTACAGAGGCGGTGGGGGTCCTCATAACCAAGGCTCCAGGGATTCCTTCTCTGCAAAGCCTTACCAGTGCTCCTGAGGAGCAGCCAGATTGCTTACTTCTGGAAGCAATCAGAAGTCATTTCTCTCTGCACCAAGCTGCCTGGCAATCCATTACCACCGTTCGTTGGGTGCAGAGTATCATCACCAGAGGTTACACCATTCCCCTTTCTTGTCAGCCAAACCTTCCAAGAAAACTTCCCGACATTCCACCCAGTCAAAGGGAAGAAGCAGCGTCAGAGATTATAAAGCTGTCTCAAAAAAGAATCATCTAACCAGTCCCACCAGACCAGTGTGGATCCAGATTTTACTCAAGATTCTTTTTGGTACCAAAAAAGACACGGGACTGGAGACCCATTTTGGATCTCCGCAGCTTAAACAAGTCTTTCACCCAAACCAAATTCAGGATGGTCATGGTTCAGTCCATTCTTCACTTTTTAAGAGAAGGCGATTGGATGTGCTCGATAGATCTCCGGGATGCGTATTACCACATCAAGATGGACAAAAGCTCCAGGAGTCTGCTTCGCTTCCAGCTAAGACCATTCATTATCAATTTTGTGCCCTGCCATTCGGTCTCTCTACAGCCCCCAGAGTGTACATGAAATGCATGGCAGTGATAACAGCTCACTTGAGACTACAAGGATTCCGTCTGTTTCCATAGCTAGACAACTGGCTCCTCACTGCCCCCACCAAGCATCTTCTGGTAACAGCACTGCATTATACACTCTCTGGCAAAATTGTTGGGAATAACGATACATTGGGTGAAGTCAAACCTTACCATCACACAACAGAGCTCATTGGAGCAGTGTTCAATACTCAGTCCTGTCTAGTATCACTCCCAATTCACAGACTCCACCAATTGAGGCTTCAGCTCCGAGTGGTACTCTCTCAAACAAAAGTCTCAGCAAGGGAAGTTCTTCAGGCCCTAGGTTCTATGGCAGCTTTAACCCTGATAGTTCCTCTAACAAAGCAACATATGCGTGTCCTGCAATGGCTCCTTCTTTGTCAATGGTTCCCAAACTATCACCCCCCTCTATTACCAGATTCGAATAACCAACTCCTGCAAACAGGACCTCCTTTGGTGGATGAGGCCAGACGTAGAACTTTGGAGTCGTCCATTTCAATCCCCTCAGCCCAGAGCCATTGTGACCATGGATACTTCCCTGATCAGGTGTGGGGGGGGGGCATTTCCAGGGAAAGACAGTCCAAGGCACATGGTCCACCTCATAGGCCCACCTACATATCAGTATTCTGGAACTGAGAGCTGTGCTGTTAGCGTTGCAGGCCTTTCATGTGTCTCTCCCTTCCAGGACAGTTGCTATTCATTCAGAGAATATGTCAGTGGTCTGGTATATCAACAAGCAAGGAGGAAGCAAGTCCTACCCCCTATGTAGAGAAGCCATGAGAATTTGGCTGTGGGTGATAGCTTCCAACTGCTTTCTTATAGCAACGCATATCCCAGGGAGCTCCAATGTGATTGTGGACAAATTGAGCAGGTGCATCCTCATGCCTCCCGAGTGGCCTCTCAACCCTGAGGTGGCAACAGAAATCTTCAGCCACTGGGGCCAGCCTTGCCGCGACCTTTTTGCCCCCCCCATTGAACAAGTGCAGCAGCTATTTCGCCCTACTTCCCCTGGAGGGAGAGTCACCGAGGGACGCTTTAATCCACTATTGGCCCACGGGACTTCTTTACGCTTATCCTCCCATCCCCCTGATTCCACACTTTCTAAGGAAAGCTCTTCGGCTGAGATGCAAGGTGATCCTCATAGCTCCGTTCTAGCCTCCATAAGTTTGGTTCCCCTTCCTTGTGCCTCACCTAGTATACCTGCCATGGATTCTGGACCCTCTACTAGATCTGATTACTCACCCCCAAGGGTTGAATCACCCAAATCTGTCCAGTCTCAAGCTAACAGCTTAGTTTCTCCACTTCCATTAGTTGCCAGACAAGCTAATATCTCCTCGCCTGTTCGTGACATCATTGTGGCCTCTCATAAACCATCCACCAGAAGACTATATCAGGATAAATGGAAAAGGTTCTCCATCTGGTCCAAGTATAACATGCTAGACCTGTATTCGGCTCCAGTAACTGCAGTACTTCAATACTTGGCTAATGGAATGTCTGCCTCTACTGTACGAGTACACCTAGCGGCAATTTCTAATTTCCACAATGCTATAGATGGCACCCCTCTTATCTCTATACACCTTTGCAAGGCCTTCCTCAAGGGGACCTCTCATATCAGGCCTCCTGTCAGACAGCCTGTGGAACCATGGAACCTCACTTTAGTCCTTCAGTCTTTGCCAGTTCTTGGAGAAGGCCCCCATTTTGTTTATAAGAAAAATCTAAATTTTAAACATTTGATAGAAAATAATAACTTTGGGCCAACCCCTACTTCTGGTGAAACTGGGGGTATGTTCAAATGTTCAGGGTGCAGGGCATGTAGATTTATTTCTGAGGGTCCTTTTGTGTTTCTGGAACATCTACAGTTTACTGTACCCATCCCTGGAACATTGAGCTGTGGTACAACAGGGATAGTGTATCTTGCAATGTGTTCAACGTGCCCAAGTTTTTATGTGGGCATGTCTAGCAGAAGTTTAAGGAAACTGGTATTAGAGCACCTGTGTGCTATAAAAACAAAAAAAAGTAATAATGCCCTTTTTAAGCATTCTTTGACATGTTCTAACTGGAAGAAATTTACTTTTTCTGTAGTGGAAGTTGTTAAACTTGAACTTAGGGAAGGGGACTTTAGAAATTTTGTTGAACAAAGACAGGCAGAATGGCAGATTAAACTTGCTTCTTATTTATCCCCTGGTCTGAATGATATGGTGAACATAAAATGTTTCTTAAAAAGTAGAAAAACAGGGGTGAATGCCCTTGTATTTTAAACTTTAACTGTGTGGACACTTTGAGATGTACATTTTTTGTAGTATGTCTTTAAATGTTTTATGTATTTAATTGATTTATTATTGAGATGATCTGGTTGGTCAAATGTTTTCTGAATGGTTTAAAAGTGATTTGGAAGTATATTTTATCATTTCTGATTAAATCTTTGGGACAAAGAACTTTCTTAGCTTCTCCAGTGCTTTTCTTGGTGGATTTTGTGTTTTTTTTAACCTTTTAAACCTACTGTGAAGTGTGACCTAAAGTTTTTGTCTTGGAAATCCTTCTTGTTGGTAGCCATCACATCTGCCAAAGGGTCACAGAGCTGCAGGCATTGTGTATCAAGAGGCCCTATCTGGTCTTTCATAAAGACAGAGTATCACTTCGGATGAATCCATCCTTCCTTCCCAAAGTTGTTTCTGAATTCTCCATAAACCAGACCATTGATCTCCCAGTGTTCTTTCCAAATTTTGCCAGTAGAGGAGAGTACTGCCATCACACCTTAGACGTACATAGACAGTTGAGATTTTACCTAGACAGGACCAAACCTATCTGTAAATCTGAACAGCTTTTCATCTCCTTTTCTGGGCCCAGAATGGGAGAGGCTGTTTCCAAGGTTACATTATCAACATGGCTAAGGGACTGCATACATTTAATCAATTCCATCAGTAATGAACCTATGCCAAAAGTTAAAGCTCACTCTACTAGATCTATGGCATCATCTGTAGATTTTCATTCCAGGGCTTCCAGGGATGACATCTACGCAGCAGCTACTTGGGCTAAGCCTCATACCTTTATCAATCATTATAAATTGGACTTGGTCTCCAGAGGGAGAGCTGCCTTCGGCACAATGGTACTCAGGAATGTTCTTCCATAAGGGCCGCCCATGGACCTCAAGGTAGCTTGGGATTCTGTCCCATCAGTGATGAATAGAAAGAAGATTAACAACATGTGTTGTTTATCTTCTTTCATTCATCACTGATAGGTTTGGTTCCGAGCCCCTGGAACTGAGTTGGCCTTTTTACCAAGCTCGCGCCAGCCAAAAAAACTCTCGAGCTAAGTCTCTACCCAAAAATGCCCTACTCCCTGTTACCTCAGATCGAGTTTGTTAGAGAAAGATAATTAAAGCTGAGGTCACTTCTGCGCAAATACCCTAGGATACCACTTAGATCCAAAGCATCCCCTAGGAGCCTTTGGAGGGGGAAGGAGGATGGGAAGTGATGAATGAAAGAAGATAAACAACACAGATGGAACGTTATGGTAAGACATAACTTCTTTTTTCATCTGGCTAAGTAAACCCCCTGTGCCCTGACTAATTTAGATGCCATTGTGTCTCAAGCTTACCATATGCTGGACGCTAACCTTAGCTGAAATGCTGTCTCAGCCACACAATAAATTTGTAAACTAATGCGCCTGAGCCGAGTCTGGTTTAATCTGCAGGCAGAAATGCATCTTGCCTCTGGTTAAATGTAGGTATCTATAACTCATCTAGTTTAAAAAAAATGCAGGTCATTCCCTTTCCAATTAGAAGAGTGCAGACATTATTTAAGTATGTGGATGGTTGGTACCACCAACTTCTGTAAAATATAAACAAGTAGAAAAAACTAAAATATAATGCAGCTGGGAGTAATGATGTCCGATTCCAGCGGATGTGTTACCCTTAGCTGTCCAAGGGTTTGACTTGTGTCTAGCAAGATGGCATGCTACTGTTTGTTGAACTTCCAAAAAAAAATCTTTAACCCTTAAATCATTTGCTTTCTTCAGCAGTTTCCTCACTTATGATGGCTTTTTTTTTTTTAATTTCTTTTGTATTTGTTGCAGCATTGAAATCTGCATCCAATCAGTCTATATCACATTTTTCCCAGGAGGTGGAGAACCCGCTGAATGATTTCAGGTTACAAAAGGAGTACTGATAAGTGTGCATTTGCTACTGTTTTGTCTATGTTCTGTTGTGTTGTTTATAGAACAGTGCATCTTCCAATACTTAAAGGCCAACAATTCCTGTGGTTATCATCACAATTAAAAATGAACAACAAACAAAACAAATACATGCTAGAGACAAATTCTGGACTAGTTGGAAACGTAACGTCTGACGCTGACCTGAATCGCACTTTTCTTGCACTTAGGAAAGCCATCAGGATTACCACAAACCCCTCCAAAGTCAGCAAGAAACTCTATAGTTTATTCACCAAAACAACTAAAAGTCTTAATAAGTAAACATTACTGATGGCTTCCCCTCTTATGTCACCACACCTTCTAAGAATAACCCTGAATTTGCTACACACTGTATGCATTTCCTTCTGTCAACATGTAATAGCATTGTCAACAACTTCCCCAGCAATCAATCAGTCGTGCTTCAGTGCAAGAATGACAACTCTCCTGTCCTCTGTCCTCTAGCAGCTTTCTACTTCAAAGAGTTCGCCACCAAACAAACTGAAAAATTACTTAAACTAAATGCTAACAAGGACACCGGAATTTCCAAACTACATCCTCTGTTTCAAAAAAATAGCTTCCACCCCTTGCTGCTAAACCTCTGACTATGTATATTCATTCTTTCCTTCTCATAGAAAATATCTCACAACCACTTCAGACACACCATTATCCTGACTCTCCCTAAACTTACCCTCCCCAAAAGGCCACAAAGAATGTAAACCTATCTCTAATCTATGCCCAGTAACAAAAATATTTGAAAAGTTTCTCAACAAGCAACTCTTTGAATCCCATGCTCTAGAACAGGCTCCCCATCCATGTGAAACAATAACCCTGTTTAAGCGTAACCTGACTAATGGATGGGAAAATCGAGGATTCACCCTGGGTCTGGCCCCCATGTCTCTGATGGGCAGTGGCAGACAGTAATGCCCAAACTATCACACCATCTGGACTCTTCCTAACTAACATATCTTCTCCTAATAAATGCCCATGATATATAGGGGCACAGTTGGGTTGTATTGCATGGCTAGGCTTATAAAGTCCTTGGTGGTCATTATAGCCTAGTATATAACTTTGAAACTATGAACCCATCATCAAGTATGACCTACTTTGTGATGCAGGGCATGGTTTACACACCTCATTTAGCACCTAGACAGCTTTCTATACCTCCACAAACATTTTAATAACACGAATGACAGTCAGTTTACAGGAGGCTTTTTTATTAATATAGCAAGAACCTTTAAAACAGAGAACGACCCCTTCCAATTAAACTAACAAGGCAAGTTTGGCTCAAATACTGTTCAGCGGTTTAAAACCTACATTAATAACAGAATCTTTCCAATATTCACTAAGAATTGTCTCTCAGCCAGTAGAAGTTTTAATACAGGTGTCCCCAAAAGATTTGTCCTTGGCTCCCTACTGTTTTTCCATTTCATCAGCAATGTGACCCTTGACCTTTTAGACCTCAGTCTTATGTCTGCAGATGATCTGCTTCTCTTCAATGTTAGCCCCTGTAATACTGACTTCCAGCAAAAATGACATGCTTCCTTCTCCAAATTGTATACCTGGAGCACAGTAGCCAGCTCCTTGTCACCCCAGACAAAGCTAATGTTGTGTTATTCTACCATACCCTAAAACTTCAAGCTCTGTCCTAGGTCTTAGAGAGATCTTGGACCTTTCCTTGTCCTTTACCCAACCCGTAGACAAGATTGTAAATGTAACCGGCCAATTAAAATTTTGCCATAAAATCTCTCACCTTCTTTCGCCATATGCATGTCGAGCACTAGTGACAAATGTCCTGAGGCCTAAACTTAAATATGGTGTGCCTACATTACCACTACACTCCTCATCCGGCACTCACAACATTTAAATGGCCAGAAAGGAAATAGGAAGATTTGTCCAACTCACTGATAACCAGACTGGCCACTAGTACATAACAGGGCATCTCTACTACTGAATACACTACCAATCAAATTAATCAGTTAAGGCTACTCCCCTCCTATGAAATCCGATCTCATTAGAGACCAAAATTATTCCCTTATAGACCATCATGATGAAGCAAATGTCCTGATCTGGCTATACTTCAAAACAGTCACCAGGGAAGTAACAGTAATAGAATTGGTCCCTGCAACATGGAATCACCTTCTACCAGAGGTAAGGAGACAAAACGTACTCTACCTTCTTTAAACACTGAACTAAGGAAGCACCTAACCAAGGAGGTATTCCTGTACTTGTTTTTAAGGTAAGGATTAACCACATCACTTGGTCTCCCATAAAGAAGTCTAGTGTTACTCTGTTCTTAAACCATGACACTTTTAGCTGTTTGGCATAATATTTTCATTAAAATCATATGTAAAATGTAAACGTAAGTTGTCAGTAAGTATGTTACCCATTGAACCCTGGTCATGGCTGAAAAGGGTCAACCGACCAGCCCACTTGCCTGTTATCAATTTTAAATAAATAATAAAAAAACAAGGAAGTAAATAAGTAGCCCAGTAGTTTTTTCCCTCCCATTGTACCAAAGGTAAACACATTAACAACCCAAGTCTTGAACTTGGGGACACTAAATTCAGGGAACAGTATCCTAAACAGGAAGGTGAAGACTGTTTTTGCTGCACAGTGGAAAAATGGGATGAAGCACCTTAAACAGGCTTCTCCTTCCCTCTTACATCCATGTTACACATATTAATGGCTTGAATCATGACACTCATGTTAGTGGAACAAGAAAGCTGAAATACGTTTTGCCTTATACTTGCAGTCAGGATTAAGTACATGTAGTAAGTACTTCTTTCGCCGCACCTCAGAGCTTTAGTAACTTTTACTACACTGTCCTGAAAGTACCCATGTTATCAGCAGCCACTGCCCTTTAGTACCTTCCCAACATCTCTACATGAATGTTACTTATTTTTTGATACTACATTGGTTGAGAGAATACTCTATCCAGTGTGCTGTGTAACTGCATATGCAGGAGAATTAACATGAGTAATGCAGAATCTTATAACATACTCCCAAGGTGACTACTTAATCTTTGCTTCATACTGGTTACTAAGAAAATATCTGCTAATGTACTCTCCACTGGGCTACTGAATTTTATGACTAAAACCGATCCTAATCCTTTGTGTTCCTCCAAATATAAAATGAAATAACTTCATTTAAAAAAAAATATGGGTTCTTTGCTTTAGTGGTTATTATATCTGCTTCACAAGGAGAAGGTGCTAGCAGAGCTATAGGGCAGTACTTCTTTAAAGCTGTAGCTAGCAGCTTGCTGCATTTGTAGCAAGCAACATGCTACAGCAGCTTACCACATGTGAAGTACTGATGTGCATTTCTGTACCGGCATTCAGAAATGCCAGTACAGAAAAGAATGCAGGAACTGGACTTCACGATCGTAACCCTTAACAGCTTGCTTCTAGGTCAGCTCCCACCTTCACCCTACCCTTGCTGCATGTCTGGGTGCTGGATTGGATCTCCAGTGGAACCGTATATGAACGGTTTGGGATCTGTAAATTTACTTCCCGCTCTAACCTCTTTCCAACCATTATGGATTGCAGAACAAGTAGTTGTGTCTACCAGTGGAATTTATTTATTTATTGCTTTTGTTTATTGGGAAAGTCAATCTGGGTGCAAGGACCATTTTCAGCAGATGCCTGTGGAGAAATGCTCCATTTTTACAGAATGAGTAGGCAGCAGTTATACAAGATTTGCATAATAAATGTGCATGCATACATAAATAGCCTAGTAATGTTATGACAGATAAAAAAAATAGTAACTGTACATACATAGAATAGTAAATGAACATACATAGAATTGTAATGATATGTTAGTTAATGAAACTAAGAATATATTTGAATATTGGCTAATATCAAGCTTGTAAGAGTTTAGTTGCTATCAAATGGATTCAGCTGAAAACAGATACTAAGTAGGCAACAGTAAAGTAATTATAGGTTGAAGCTGGTTACAAATTATGAAGGAGTATTGAGGAGGTCCGTGTAAAGGGGAGATGGAGATAGTAGTTGAGAGGGGTAGATGATGGTCAGATAGTTCGAAATTGTGAAAAGGCAGCTGTATTATGGCCAGTTACGTAAAAGACTGGTGACAGTAAGGCTTTGGAGGTTATCCAGAAACATCACATGTACAGAGCTGTCAATTGAGTTGGAAGGACTTTAGCCGGGTTTTAAATGATTTTACGGAGTGTTCTTGTCGTATTGCTAGTGGGATGGAGTTCCAAGATTTAGCGAGGTGGTGGGAGTGTAGTTATCTGCCAACAGAATTGCTAAGTTTGGATACATATTAGATATTTGTCTGATGAATGTAGTGGCCTGGAAGGGTTTTATATTTGTATGAGATTGGAAGTGGATGGACAGCTATTAGGTTTATACACAATGTTATGGATTTTTGAAAGTTGTGGGAATTCCATCTGCTGTAATTCCTTTAGGGTAGCACAGTGGTGGGTTTTATTTGAAAGGTTAGCAGTGAATTGTGCTATTTTGTAGTAACATTACTCATATTTGTTTAGAAAGGTCACTTGGATATTCTTAAGGATAGGAGCAGAATATGTGATAGTAGGCAAGATTTGAGAAGAGGCAACATGTTTTCTTATAGTGTCTGAGAGGAAGGGCGCGACCATATAGAAAGAATGTAGTTTTTGTGTAACCTTTCACTGTATTCTGGATGAGTGTGTCAAATTTTAGGTTGTCCTCCTCTACACAGATGCCTAGCAGATTAGTATGTGCGACAAATTTGATTTTTGTTTCAGTAGATGAGGTCACTGAGAAGGAGGTTTTGTTGATTGCAGTGGCTTAACTAGTTTAATGGCTTTACTTAAAAGGATTATAATGCTTGACTGGTCTGTTGTGTAGTAGCAAACTACAAACCTGTAAATGTTAAATGTAGTCACTGTCAAATTTCATGTTTTCGTAGTAAATCTAGTCATGCAGCGGGATTTCTAGGTTGCTGTGTTACAGCAGTAGTTTAATATTTTCCTGCACGTAGGTGGTATCATAAGGACTCATTCATTAAACGTGTCTTCGCCTCTAGAGGCCTGTGCATAATTTGTGGAAATAATGCATTTCCTTAACATTTTTAACAATTACCCCTATTATTCCTGCACTATAGGTTCATAGAAGGTTACTAGGCTAACATCCCTAGAACCCATACAAGCCTAGCCATATTTATCCCGAGTTGCCCCAATTGTCAGTAGTTACGAGTGAAGTTCACAGAGGTAAGAGTCTTTGGTAACTAATACTGACTGACTCTGTCCATGAAGGACATGGGCGCCATCCCAGTAGTAAATTTGCGGTCACTCATCCAGTGATCTAGGTTGCATTTGAAGAGGGTCAGGGAGGGGCTGTGTTTCACGTGGATTGGAAGCTTGTTCCAGATAAGTGGCAGTCTCCAGGAGATGCATGTTTCTCCAGCATGATTTGCTCATGTCAGATACTTGGTTAAGATCCCTGGAATGAGTGGCCCTCATGCAGTTTGATATACAAAAGTGTAGCATTTCCATCAGGGTTGGATCAGAGACTGCCCTGTAAGCCAGGCACGGGTCATCCTCTTAGCAGCCTGTAGGAGACAGAATACAGTGACAGGGCTATGCAATAGTTATAACGGTCAGATGTTGGTTGTAAGTGAACAGTGCAAAAAAGCTGCCTGTGTGGTTCAGTAATTAGAAAAACTGCAGGCTTTGCCATGCAGGGTCCCCTTAGGGATTAATTAACTTTTGTGTCTCTCTTCTGACTGTGTGACTGAGCAGTACTTAGTATCTTAGGGAGAGCTGGGTCTTGTAATTGGTCATAGTTCTGTGAAGGCTCCCAGTCATACTACCGCATTGAACTGCAGATTAAGTCTAATTTGTGCTATGCCCCACAGCTGGGCAGCTGATTTGGTTGGTGAATGTACTGCAGCTGAGCTGTTTCTATGCATATAGACCAAGTATGTAGGAAATGACTACGTGGGTTACTGTTCAAACCTTTAAAAGCATAACCTGCTGCAAGTTTTCACTAAATTACTGCCAATTTAAACTCAGTGCTGTAGCTTTGCCAATGTATAGGTGTTGTTGGTGTCAGTGTACGTTTCAAAATTAATAAATAAATCTGCTTAGTTCAAACACACTTTTAGGTAGACTTTGAAAGTTGGCTGTCCTTAATGTGCTTTCTTTATGCTTGGACTAATTTGCATGAGGCCACTCTGCAATGTTAAAACATATAAAAGTTATTAATTCATAATATAGTCTTCTGTGTCCCACAATGCTTTGAAACTGATTGGCTTCTCTGGCTACCGGGCATGTGCAGGAAAATGACTAGTATAATTGCAGTCCCATTTTATTATGTCTCTCACCAAGGCAGGGAAAATCAGGAGGTACCAACCCTACATTTTTGTAACTCCTTGTGTTTGTGGAGCAGCTCATTTCCCTTGGAATTTCTAGTTTCATCTTTAGGACGTAGTTAGATCTGTTAACTACATTCCAGTATTTTTTCTTCGTCACTACTGGAGTCAGCATTTTCTAACTTGTACTCAGCTGAATATTTTGTTGTTATCCCCGCATGTAGCATTCTTTCTAGCCACCACTAGCATTCAAAGTTTCAGGTAGGTATCCTAGCTCTGGATACCGTTGTTGAATCCTGTGGTAATGCGATTAACACTCACTAGTAAAAATTTGCTGAGATGCATGCTTATCTGTTCCTGTAACACAAAGTGGTTTACTTGAGTAAGACAAAAAGAAAAAGCTCAGTTTGCGCTGGAAGAAAATTCCAACAGAATTTATTTCAGTTGAATGTAAAATGTGTTCGGAATTAAGACCTTTTTATTTTGAAAAACAAATTTGGGCAATATTTGCAAGTATGAACCTCTTAGCCTTTATTGATGCTTCCTAAGTATAGTTTTAATTTCAGGACCACTCCTTTCTTATTTTGTCTTGTCCTGTTTTTATTTCTTATCTAAATAAGAGTGTTGATTCATGAATTTGAATTTTGGATTTCTGATCTCATTTCCCTAATATCCTAACAAAAATATTATTGCTTCACAATGCACCTTACAGATATAAAGTTAGAACTGATAGCAGCAGTGATTCAAAGGACCAGAATCTTGAGCAAGATGGTGAGACTTTGTTTTGCCTAATACTTGGAACAGGATCAAATACCCTAAGTAAGGACTGCTCCCTCTCGTCTTTGCATGTATCCATGAGTGACACTTCTAACATCGTCTTTAACTCAAGTTAACAGTAGTCACAGCCATCTGCCTTCTTATCACTATCTTTGCATATTAGCCAATGTGTTTATAGTACCTGGGTAGGTCAGATGATCCACAGTACAGGAACCAGAACTCTGAATTGCTCTTGTGTACTGTGCTCAACTTGGTCCTGTGCTCCAAGTCTGGAGTTAAAATTTGCCCCATGCCTGGGCTGCACTGAGTCATGCTTTCCTGTTATCACATCCACCCACCCACCCGAGGATTGTCCTCATTAAATAATTACATTCGCCCAATAAAATGCTAGCACATAATCCTAATCCTGTATCCAGTAGGTCTTTACTACCCACAGTGCTAGACCATTATTGTTTTGTTTTTTTTTTGTTTGCTGCAGTCCCCTTGCTGACAGTCAAACTTCCTGGAAACATTTAGTGAGTATATTCATGATTGGGGTGAGAGTTCTGTAGGCCATCCATTCTTCACTAACTCAAGAGTAGA
>NC_056729.1:1694219573-1694274573 GCF_019279795.1 Protopterus annectens | reverse complement strand
TTTATTTATTGCATTTGTTTACTGAGATTGTTCAACTGCGCCATGCAAAACCCCTTTCGGTGGAGGCCCAGGGATAAAAGCTCTATAAATCTAAAACATTTATAAATACATCATAATTGAGATAGCATGATAATTTGGCAAAAGATTTATCGGGTAAAATATTTCATAGTTATGTGCATACATACATACATGCTTGCATACAAAAAACAAGTACATCTTACATAGTAAGCACAACTTACAATTTGGCCAAAGTATTACAAAACAAATTAGTCAGTTGTTGTGTCTTTCGGCTTTTCCCGATTAGGGGTCGCCACAGCGGAACTCCGGTCCGCTAATGATTGGCAGTAGATTTTTACGTGCCGAGTTGCCAGCCCTGACGCACAACCTTCAACGAAGGAACGCCTAGTCATGCATGTCTCCACACAGAAGACGCTGTAGCTGAGAATCGAACAGGACAACGTCTTACTGCGGAACAAATTAGTCAGTAAATGTCAAAAAAAATTTCAGTATTTGATGGTTCGATAGTAGTAGCAATGATATATGTTCCAAAAGTAGCAGCTCTTTGATTATTAGAAAGGTAGATGATAGTTAAGACATTAGTAGAGGAAGTGAACTTGAAAATTAAAGAGTGGAAGATGTAATCAGAGTGGACTGGTCAACACTGATAGAAGGGGGGGACTGGTCGAGCAGAAGGTGCAGATAAGGATGGTAAACGAGTCAGGCAGTTGGGATTGAACAGTGACATAAGCTAGCATTTCAGAGTTGAGCATGGAGGTTTATGATTATGTTTATTGCATTTTCCCTAAGTGGGCTGGGTATGGTATTCCACATTTTGAAAGGATAGTTGAAGTAGAAGGCATCCCGTGATGAGCTCTGGGAATTTGATTGTTGAGCCAAGCATTTATCTTTAGAGTGAAGAGATCTGTGGACTACTTTTCTGTTTTCCTTCTGCTATGCATTAATAAACCTGAGTGTTTTTATAAAGTTATGCCTGATTACAATTGATTTAAAGAAGGGGTTATACAATAACTGAGTCTTCAACATGGGAGTACCCCTATAAATGAAATTGATAAACTGTTCTGTAGGTTTTGTGTTCAATTTTGTACATTCCAGAGTGCTACAATATTGGGAAATTGCAGTACACTAAGTAAATAGAAGCAATGACTAAAATAAATTAAAATAAGCTTGCTGTCCCTGGTAATAGAATATTTTATATGTGGAGAGGAAGTTAGTGGTAGGTCTCTGTGTTTAGTCCAAGGTTAGAATTAATTAGCTATTCGTCTGCATACTATTACAGAACTAGCAAATAACCAGAATCAAACCATGTATTTTGTATCTTTGAGGGGTTAACACCTTAACCATTATGCCAGCCTCCCCCCTCCCCGTTCCTAGTGAAGCTTAAAGAAAAGAATAGCCGACTTGTCCTTAGTCAATATTTTTGATTCCAGACTTGTTTTCTTTATGTTGGCATTATCTCAGAGGAGTAAGGCTATGAAGAGCTTCAATGTGTAATCCACAGGTTTGATTCTGTCAGCCTCCTTTTGTCCTCTGCATGACTCTGAAATTTTCACTTATCCAGTCTCTTGCCCCCCAGTCTGTGGTTGACATGGGTCCCAAGTTCCTTGTGGATCATTCTGTTATGCTAGTTAACAAACTAAAAAAAAAAAATGTCAGATCTAGTACATGCCAAAATTTACCAAGCCAGGAGAGAATCTTAAAAAGAATTTGCAGATGTTTTGTAGCAATGATAGCTGTTCAGCCTGAGAAACAAATCCAACCCACTTATTTTGAGCATCGTTTTTTTTTTTTTTTTTTTGCTATTGATTGTTTCCACTACTCCTTGTTTTCATAAGATCTCTCTGATGCTTGCTGCTGTTCCATCCTGATCAGCTGGCATGTATTCCTTCATTTCATATAAGAAGCACCACCCAGACCCCACTGCCTTAGATGTCTAGCCATATTAGGCTTTCGGTGTAATAAAATGTGCAGATGCATAGCTTAGTTCTTAAATTCACATCTCAGTAGCGTCAGAAGGCAACTCTTAAAGCAGGGACCTTATGGCTACCGCTGTACTTTTTGATTGGCTGTAATTTTTGGGGGTCATGGCTGTCGTGAATCTGTTTTCTTCTGTAGCAGACTTCGATAAGATTGCTGCCCTGTCTTCGACTGTCTTGTTTTGCTGGACTTATTGGTGATAGTCAGGATTGTGTTTATTGACAGCAAAAAACAAGATTGTTCTTTGGACAGAGATTAGTTTTTATTGTATCACAGATTCAAGAAGGCTGGCTTTATAAATGTATGAGCCATGTGGGCTAATATATGTACTGGAACTGAAAAAGAATAATCTAATAAACTGTTTGGCATGGGACAAGAAAACCATGTAGTCTCTGGATCCTGTTTGCAGGGTTTGGGGTTTTTACTTGCTAAGTGCCTGATATTATTTGTTCTCATTTAATTTCCGCACACCTTTAATCACTGCGGCTCTAGTTTAGCTGCAGTTTAGGCCAGCATTTAACATAGATGTGCTTGTTTTTCAAGTTTTCTGGTTTGCATAAGCAATGCACAGAGCTTGCATATGGATAGGTAAGAGGTATCTGCAGCTGTTACAGCTTGTGCTTTCATGGAAAAATCTGGGGGGGTGGGTGAAATATTGCACTGCAGCTTATTCTGCCAGGGCAAAACCTGAATGGTGGGGGGTGCATATTGCTGGACCGTGTAAATTCTTTCTTATCCGCATCTCAGTTTGCTTTGTTCCTGTTAGTACTTGTTTGGGAAAAAAAACATATCTGTTTTTTTTAAATAAAGAATGATGCCTTTTTGGCTATTTCATCTGTGCTACTAAGTTGCAATAAGTTTGTGAATGCTTCTAGTGTTGTCATTGTTGCCTGTTCAGCACTGGAAGAATCTTAGCAATATACCCCCAGGTTACACAAATCACTATACATTGGTAGCAGACCACCTTAAATGTTGAGGGGAATATAGATACTGCTGGATTTTTAATTCTTTAAATCTTCACTTATGTACTTGATCCATCTTGGGATCAGTCATAGGGAAACTGAAGTCCGTTTCAACAAGTCACTAAACACAATGTAGAGGTGCTAATCCTGAATGCGATGTTGCTTCCCTTATGATAAAGTGGCAGTCAAGTACCGTCTTGTTAGTATCTCTACGTCAATACCATGTGAAAAACATTAAAAAAAAATACATTTTTGCAAGGTGCAGGCCCCCTCCACCCTCTGAAAGACTTGGCCCTCTTCTTGTACCTCCCTTATGTTATACTAATTTTGTGATTGCACAGCAATTGGGGTAAGGTAAAACACCATCTATCAGTATACAATGGTTTTGCACAAACAACAATCCCTCTCTACATATGACAAAGTTATGGTAAACTGCAAGTTAGTAAACAAGCTTTACTGTTACACAACACCCAGATGTCTGGACAGCTTGAAGGAATAGCAGTACTTGGAGCATACACACACACACACTCGCATGTGCAGTTTCACGTTAAGGGTAGTTTATAGGATCCCCAACTCACCTACTGCATGCCTTATGGCTGGAAACTGGAGTACCGAACAAATAAAAGGCAACATGGACACAGATATGATGTGCTGACTTCACACGTGAAGCACTCCAATTGAGAAATGTACCCCGAAGACCAGCATTCTGATGCATCAGAACTAACCATTCTGCCACGTTACAGTCCACGCCTTTACTTTTTAAAATATATTTTAATATAGTATATAGACTTGATGCATTGTTGTAGTTCTTGGGTGGATTTTATTTTATTTTATTTGTAGTACTCCCAGTTTTTACTTGCGTCTATCTAGCGGTATTGCTTGATTTTATTATACGGCACAAGTGTATGTCACTTGCCCAGTCACGTTTCTTGATTTTAAGAGAAATGCCACAGGCATGATATGATTTGCCATTTAACAACATCAACAGACTCGAAATAAAATGTTTACAGAGACAGTAAACATTTTAATGCATTGTGTATCCCCTAAGCCATACGTGACATGTGGAAGATTCTAGTTCTGGTAAAAGGAACAGCATGGTTCTGAATTGTCTACATTCGAACAGCTGAAATAAAAAGAGTGCTGCTGTTTTTGCAAAAACTTAAGTGTTTAATGGAAAGGTTAGTTTGTGTGTGGACTGATGGATGAGTACATACAAAAGCACTTGATTTTAGAACTAGGTTTAATGTAGCTTTTGTAAAGCAGCAGTGTTAACATGAATAATAAAAACCTGCAGCGACACACGCACACACACACTGCAACTGCAAAACAAGTACAGTAATGGATGTTCTTCGTGCTTCACTGTTGCAGTCATTACATTTGGGTAATCTGCTAGCAGGTTTCCATCAGTCGGCCTGAATTCCAAAGTCTTGGTCCTGCGTCGGTTGCTGTCTTCTCTTCCATGACGTCAGGTCGTCAGGGGTATAAAACATGCAGCCGATGCCATTTTCTCCAGTCTTTCTTGCCGCGCGGTGCTCGAAGCAGAAGCATTTCGCAAGTGCCGGTCAGCCGACTACTGAAATATTCCAGTTTGATTTTCAGAACCGAAGTCTTCACTACAGCTAAGTACCCCATTGGGGAAACTTTTTTCTTGCTTTTTACCGATGTCAGAAAAAGTTAATAATTGTATTACTTGTGGGAAGCAAATACCTCATAAGGACTTCCATTTATACTGTATTCCTTGCCTAGGCCCTGATCACAACATGCCTGGCTGTCAGTTTTGTGCTAGATTTAACCAATGCACTATTAAGCTTCGGTATATTTTTGCATCAAAGTATTTTGGAAACAGATTATGTGGTATATAAACAAGCAAGGGGGCACACACTCATACCCCTTTGCAGATTAGCCATGGCACTGTGGGACACAGCTTTGACCTACCAAATACATCTTCAAGCTCAATTCCTGCCAGGAAAACAAAACACTCTGGCAGACTATTTAAGCAGAAACCTTATGGATCCTCACGAGTGGAAACTAAATCCACAAGTCTTCAGCATGATAACAGAGAAATGGGGGAGCCCAGACATAGAGCTATTTGCCTGTCCTCAAAATTATCAATTGAAAAGATTCTGCACAAGGACTTATCACAGACAAGCATGGAAAGTGGACGCCCTATAATTCAGTTGGAAAAACCTATCAGTTTACACCTTTCCTCCTCTGCTTCTTCTCCCCAAGGTCCTCCTAAATGTCAGACAAGAGAAGCCAAAGATGATATTAATTGCCCCGGACTGGCCCCGCCAATACTGGTACCCAATCCTAAGGAACTTGTCACAATAGCCAGCATGGACCGTGCCTCAAAGACCCCAGCTACTGTCCCAGCAAAACAATCAGATCTTGCACAATCAACTACAGACTCTAAACCTGGCAGCATGGCTAATCATGTAATCGTACAAACAACACCTCTCAGTAAAGCTGTGATGGATGGTATTTTGGAAGCCAGAAGGCCTAGTACTAGAAAATCTTATGCTGACAAGTGGAAGAGATTCTGAGCTTGGAATCAAGCACAAGGAACTGATACAGCAGAACCAAAATATTCCTCTGATATTACAATACTTAACTGAGATGCTTGACAAAGGCCTATCTTTCTCATCAATCAAAATCCATGCCTCTGCCATTTCAGCTCATTACAACACAGAGCCACCAATCTTTTCTCATCCTTTACTAAAGCAGTATCTTAGAGGAGCTAAAAATTTAAGAGCTCCTAGAAGATCATCATTACCTGCATGGGACCTCAATTATGTGTTGGAAAAGCTCACTCTGCCTCCATTTGAACCAGCTGCTACCGCTGATATAAAGTTCTTATCGTGGAAGACAGCTCTTCTACCAGCAATTACTTCAGCAAGAAGAGTTTGAGCTACAGGCCCTCATGGCTGTAGAGCCTTTTATCATATTTTACCCAGACAGGGCATCTCTGAGGACAAATCCTATTTTTATGCCTAAAGTGGTTTCCAGTGTGGCTCTTAACCAAACAATTCATCTGCCAACTTTTTATCCAAATCCACAAAACAAAGGGGAGAGAATTCTACATTCCTTGGACGTACACAAACAACTACGATTCTACTTGAGCAGGACTAATAAGAAAAACTAAGCAATTACTAGTGTCATATGCTGCAGGATCAGAAGGAAAGGCTATTTCAAAGCAGACAATTTCAAAGTGGATAAGCCACTGCATCCGTTTCTGCTACTTACGCCATGGCAAACCTGTGCCCAAGGGCATTAGGTCTCATTCCACCAGAGGTGCAGCTACTTCAGCAGCCTTTCTCAGAGGAGTACCAACCAAAGACATTCTAGAGGCTGCTACTTGGAGTTCTGTTCACACCTTTACAAAGCATTATCATTTGCCTCTCTACTCTAAGTCCAGGGCAGGCTTTGCCACTGCAGTTCTGCAGGGCCTTATAACCGCACGTAATGCTGTTTAGCTCCAGCCTCCCCAACCATAGCTTTGGGATTCTACCCAAATGTAATGACTGCAACAGTGAAACACGAAGAACATAGTACAGTTGTGTACACTTACCGTAAATGTAGATGTTGGAGTGTATTCACTGTTGCAGTCCAGGTTACCCTCCCGCCATCCCCCTGTCATTCTGAAGTTTATCTTTCCTTCACTATCTTCTACAACCTATGTGGTGTATTTGCTTGTAGATGAAGGTAAAGTTTATATTGATGCATGTGTGTGTATATATATATATATATATATATATATATATATATATATATATATATATATATATATATATATATTTTGCTACCTTTTTGGGGGCACCTGACATCGGGGGCAAGAAAAAACTAAAGAAAATGGCGTTGGCTGCATGTTTTATACCCCTGACGACCTGTTGTCATGGAAAAGAAGACAGCAACCGATGCAGGACCCAAGACTTTGGAATTCAGGCCGACTGAGGGCAACCTGCCAGCAGATTACCCAAATGTAATGACTGCAACAGTGAATACACTCGAACATCTACATTTATGGTAAGTGTACACAACTGTACTTTCTGGTTTGCATTATTGAATGCAGACATTCCCAACAATTTCTTCATATGGAAAAGGCTGTAAATGCAACAAAGTTACACAGCCTAGAAAGATAGCATTTTAACTTAAAGCACTACAACACATGTACACACACAGGAACCTTCAAAAATGTAGCTAGTGCTAAAGGCCGGAATAAGTAAATACAACCTAAAAGTCAGAGTCAAACAGAGAAAGATATACTGATCAAAAAATAAAGTGATGCTTTTACATATTACACGATTGCTGTCTGGAAAGGAAGTATGGACAAGTCCAGTTATAGCAAAATCTGGACAGTACAGACAGTAGAAGAGAAACATTTTGAATTTAGCTTGTTGCAGGACTGCTTTGATTTTGTGGACTGCTTTTGGAGAGCTTTTTAAACATATTAACCTGAATAATAAAAAAGTGCTAAGAACTTTTTTCATGTGAGGAGATTTTAATACAAGATGGCTTAATTGGGATATGATGGACAAGAGCAAAAACTCTTAATTTGTGTACTGTAAGGAAATGGCATAGAATTGTTTAGCAGATATGGAAGTTAATGTGGTATGGTCTTTAATCCTTTATGTGCTATAAAGAAATCACAGTGATACAAAAAGTTTTCTGCAGTAGCTGCAGTGAAATAAAAATGTGTCCAAGAAAGACATAGGGTTCAAGATGCACAAGGCAAAGTTGGCACCACAACAAAATATAGTAGCCAAGTTCCTAAATTCCACAGAAGTACATCGTTTTCTGATAGAGTTAGCATTTGGTCACACTGCTACAGACGGAATTTTCATCTGCTACAGACGGAATTTTCATCTGCTACAGACGGAATTTTCATCTTAAGTAGCTAAAAGGAAGCGGCATCTGTACTGTGCCCGTGATAAAACAGACTGAGCCGTGAGAATGTGGGGACACCTAAGAATGGAGCACTTCAATTGGATCTTGCTTAGAATTAATAGGTTCATAGTTAAGTACAAGGCTAGCTGTCCTTGTAGACCATTTTAAGCCTAGCTAATTTCCCTTAAAGAGACTCAAACACCATAGTTCTTGTTTATGAGGTACGCTAATAACTCTCAGCTGTCCAGATTTTTGCAGACTGTCCAGATTTTTTGCCACATATTTTTGGTCTCTGTTCCTCATAAAATTTGCGGTTTTCTAGAAAATCTCCAAGGACTAAATTAACTAAATGATGACATACATCTGCGTTTCAGACTTCATATCCTTCTGAAAATGCATGCTGATACAAATCCTGGTGTTCTAGCAGCATTCTAAGCTTATGAGAGTAATATTTGAAATCTGTCCCTAGTTTTGGGTCTTTGCCCCCCCACCATTATTTTAGTCTTTGTCCATATTTCTTGGGTAAGCACCTTAACCTTTAAAAGAGCCCCCTGACCCTTTGACTGACCTTTCTGCTGGCCTGCCATGTTAGCAGCTTAGTGTAGCATATAGTGGTATTTCTTTAAATTATTGCTACTTTTTCTGTAGGAAGTAAGTGGTCATGTGGCACTATTTCTTGTATTGTTTTGCATTTGAAATAGTGAAGCCATTGACTGGCCTCCAAACAGCAATTAATCAGCTGGGCAAGAAAAATGCTTAATACTTATCAAATGATATATGTAACAAAAAACACACACACACACACACACACACACACACACACACACACACACACACACACACACACACACACACACACACACACACACACACACACACACACACATACACACACACACATACATACACACACACACACATACATACACACACACACATACATACATATATACATACACACACACAGACACACACACACATACATACATACACACACACACACACACACACACACACACACACACACACACACACACACACACAGACACACACACACACACACACACACACACACACACAGACACACAGACACACAGACACACACACACACACACACACACACACACACACACACACACACACACACACACACACACAAAACAGCTCATTACAGGATTATAGATCTCTTGGTCTGAAGGAGGTACAGACCTTTTAGAAACTGACAATATTTATAGGCCTCCAATTGTGGGACTGCATACATATTTGCCATCATCATCAAATCCAAATATAGTGATAGTTTTAAAGCAGTAAGAGAAGTGTAAGATTAAATCTTTACTTAATTTAGTAGAAAGTTTGGCGGAAGGAGTGGGAATGGAAATCAAACCAGAAGTAAATGAAAAACAACCGAAAGAGCCTAAAAACAAAAGGAATAAAATGAAAGGAACCGACAAAATAGAAAGAAAATTGGGAAGCCCACAAATATAGTGTCAAGTATAGAAAAGTCTTAGATCAACCACATATTTACTGAGATTTAACAGATGAATGATTACAGCGAGGAGAATTTAAACCTATAGTTGAAAGGCTAATATTGGTGGCCCAAGACAGTGGGCTTGTGTACATGTTAGTTTACAAAGTTTGTAGGAAAAAGTGGAGGAAAACCAACAAATGCAGGTTTTGTAAAAACAGAACCAGAAACGTTTGCACCTGTCATTGCTGGTTATATTATACTCATGGCTGAGGGTCTGTATACTTAAAGGCACAATAATATGACAAGCCTGTTGCACTGGAGGATTGTGCAGACATTACAATATAGAAGTAGCTGCGAAGCGTTGGAAACATGAACCTTAAAGCATTATTCACGTTGATGAAGGTTGGATCTCATGGGGATCATGCGGTGCCAACAGTTAGGAAAATAGAAGTAAGAAAAACAGATACAGTAGTCCAAGAAAAATAAGTAGCATTACTCCCTGAAATTGCTACACCCAGCATTTATAATCTCTTGTGTTTTGAGAGGCTCAAAGTCATAAAATACCAAGATTTGGAAGAGGAAATGAGAACAATGTGGACGAAAGATACCCAGACATTCCAGTAATAGTAGAAGCAACAAGACTAATAAAAATGAATTTACAGTTGTATTTAAATATGCCAGTAGTACATGTAATCCCATATGTAGAAGTATGTATTTCTAGATATATTGAGCATTTTCACTTCAAGTACTGAAGCATTATTCATTTTGTGAACTCTGTTTGCACCGTCACAATGTTTGAAACCAAAAATGTTTGGGGAAAATAGGCGATGTTCTTCATCTCACATTGCTGCAGTCCTTACATATGGGTAGTCCGCTGTCCTCGGTCGGCCCGAATACCAAAGTATTAGGCTGACGTCGGTCACGGCGCTTAAAACTGACATCAGGACGTCAGGGTACAAAAGCGCATGACCGATGTCGTATCCTCAGTCTTTTTTGCCGCATGGTCCGATGCAGAAGCAGCGTTGCAAGTGCCGTTCGGCGTTCTGAAATTTTTCGAGTTCGGAGTTTCAGACCGAATCCAAGTTGGCTAAGTACCCGTTGAGAATATTTTGGTTTTTCTTGCCTCAGTGTATTACCGGATGTCAGAAAAAGTGAATAACTGTATTTCTTGTGGGAAACAGATACCGCATAGGGATTATCATTCTTTGTGCATTCCTTGTTTGGGGCCTGAGCACGCGTTGTCGGGTGTCGCTTTGTGCTAGGTTCAATAAGCGCACTATTGCGAAGGTTAGATTGTGCTAGGCTGGTCTTTGGTAAGCGGTGCAATTATAATATGCCGTCGGACTCTCCGGCCGCTTCTCGGCGCAAAGACAAAACAGTTAAACCCAGGCAAGATGAGTCGTCCGTTCCGGACGCTGGTTCTTTAGAGGCTTCAGTGGAACCGGTGGTTCCGACGGAGACTTCTCTGTAGTCTCAGGGGGAGACTTTGATTTTGCAGGATGTGGCCTCTCAAGAGGCAGGTCAGGCTGAAGGGGCTTCTCAGGTTACTGTACTCCCCTCCCTTCCTAGGGTGGTTAGGCCCTCTCCTTCTGTTTCCAAGGCTTCTCCCAGAGGCAGGCCAGGTTTAGCTTCTGTTGGTGTCACTCCTAGTTCAGCAGGGTCTATGCCTAAGAAGCACATGCTTAAAATGGCAGAAGATTTGATTACTCTGATTAGAGGTTCTTTGCCCCCTCCTGATAAGAGGCCTAGGGTGGAGCCAGAGTTGGGAAGTTTTGAGCAGGCTTGGATGTTTCAGAGTCTTCGGCTGAAGACTTGCAGGAGTACTCTCCTTATTCTGATTCTGATGCAGATGATTCCACTCCTTCTGCTTCTCCTCCAGAGGATTTTTCTTTTCAGAGACACTTCATTCTATGAGGGAATATTTTAAGTGGGAAGGTCAGGACTTCTCTGATTCTCGGAAAAGGCTTAGGGAATTTTGCTTTTACCCCAACATAGGCCCTTGGCTATACCCCTGTTCTGGATGTTGTGGAAGATGTGTTTTCAGAGGCTTCACTTAATCCTGATTCTCTGCCTCCTGCGCCTGTTAAACCGGATAGGTATTACAGGGTGCCTGAGGCTCATAAATATCTTTATAAGAGTCCTAGGGCGGACCCAGAAACTATTAGTCAGGGACCTAAGGGTGTCAAGGCCTCTGTTGTAAAAATCCGGTTCCTCTAGATAAAGAGGCCAGAGCTTTGGATAGATGGGGAAAGAAGGTCTATACATCTTCTGCCTTAGCTATGAGGGCTTTGAATTGCCAGTTTCATATGTTGAAATATCAAAACTTTCTTCTTTCTCAATTGAAGTCTAAGGTGGATGCTCTGGCGGAAGGCATTGAGTGTAAAGAATTACAAGATTTGGTGCATGTCTCTGAACAGGTGGGTAAGCATTCATTACAATGTGGTTTTGATGCTGTGCAGGCCTCGTCTAGGGTGGCTGCCACTGGTTCAGTTCTTCGCAGGCACGCCTGGCTGAAGGATCAGAATTTATCTGACCATGTTAAGACAAGGATTTTGGATGCTCCTTTGCAGTCTGATGTGTTGTTTGGTTCACCTGTGGAGTCAGTCTTGAAGAAAATGGAAGACAAGGCCAAGTCTATGCAGGCTGTTAAAGATTTTTTGCAAGTTCAGCCTCCGAAGTTTAGTAGGAATTGGCCTGCTAACGAGTGGACGTATCCTTTTTATGATTCTCAGTCTAGGGGTAGATCTAGACGTGGTAGGGGCAGAGCTCAGAGTTCTTTCAGACCTAGAACAGGGAGTTCACCTGCACAATCTTCGGTGAGGGCAGGGGCCAGTCCTTTCGTAAACAGGCCCAATGACCTACTTTTTCAGCTGCCAGATCCTTCTTGCCTGGCAGCACCTTTGGGAGGAAGGTTGGCACTCTTCAAGGAAAATTGGATTTTGATTACCCAAGACAAATGGGTATTGGATATCATACACCAAGGTTACAAGTTTTATTTCCATACCTTGCCTCCTTTCAAAGGCATGCCAGACGTTCCTCCTCAGCAAAGACTAGAGGCTCACAAACAAATTTCTCTACTACTTCAAATAGGGGCCATACAACCTGTCCCTCTGCCAGAAGTGGGCCTAGGATTTTATTCTCGCCTGTTTCTAGTACCAAAGAAAGGGAACACGTGGAGACCAATTTTGGATTTATCTATCCTCAACACATATCTGGACATTCCCAAGTTCAAAATGTTGACGTTACAACAGCTTTTACCTCTGCTGGGCAAAGATCACTGGATGGTGACTCTGGATCTCAAGGAGGCTTACCTTCATGTTCCTATCAGGCTCAGTTGCAGGAAGTATCTGCGTTGGCTGGGACTTTTCATTATCAGTTCTCTGCATTGCCCTTTGGCTTATCTACTGCGCCCAGAGTATTCACGAAGGTTCTGGCTCCAGTGGTAGCTTTCTTCAGGCTAAGAGGAATACAAATCTATCCTTATTTGGACGATTGCCTGATTCTGGCCCAAGGAAAGGACGAACTTCGTCATCATTTACAGTATGTGATGGCAGTGTTAAGATGCCTGGGGTATTCTGTGAACGAAATAAAGTCCAGTCTAGTACCCTCTCAGGACATGTGCTTTCTGGGTGTGAGACTGAATACAGCATCCCAGATGGCCTTTTTGACCCCGGACAAACAAAAGAATCTTTCCCTTTACTTCCACCAATTGTCTCGTCAGTCCAGGCTGACTGCAAGGACAGTCCTTCAAGCCTTGGGGTTCATGGCATCTTGTATTCTGGTACTTCCCAATGCCAAACTGCATATGAGGAAGCTACAATGGTATCTCAAAATGTATGGACGCAGCACTGCCAAGATTTGGACACTGTCATTCAGATAATACCTTGCATTCAAAAGGAATTTTTGTGGTGGGCTCAGGAATGTCACCTAAACAAGGGACTCTCTGTGACCCGACCAGAGGCGAGTCAGATTTTAACGACAGATGCCTCAGACAAAGCTTGGGGAGCTCATCTAAATGGAAAATGGGTACAAGACACGTGGCCTGCCAGACTTCAACATTTACATATCAACTTGAAGGAGATGTTAGCAGTCCAATTTGCATTGATAGCTTTCAAGGATTTACTTCTTCCAGGGCAGGTGTTGATTCAAACAGACAACACAACTGTCATGTGGTACATCAACAAGCAAGGGGACGCATTCATATCCTCTATGCAGACAAGCAATGATTTTGTGGGAGACTGCTCTCAGTTTACAGCTAAATCTTCAGGCAAGGTTTCTGCCAGGAGCACAGAACTCCTTAGCAGATGTGTTGAGCAGACAAATTATGGATCCCCACGAGTGGAAATTGGATCCTCATGTATTTCAGAAATTGACAGTGTTATGGGGAACTCCAGACATAGATCTGTTCGCTTCTCCACTAAATTACCAGCTGCCAAAGTTTTGCACAAAAAGGTTTCATCCCACAGCTTGGAAAGTGGATGCTCTCTCATTCAATTGGAGCAATCTTCACGTGTATGCCTTTCCACCTCTGCCTCTCCTCCCAAAGGTACTCCTGAAGGTCAGGCAGGACAAGCCACACATGATTTTAATAGCTCCGGATTGGCCTCGACAGCACTGGTACCCATTACTGAGAAGTCTGGTACGGGAGCCTCCATGGCCTTTGCCTTCGATTCCTCACCTGCTATCTCAGGAGAACAGTCATTTACTCAATGTCAAACTTCACTCTCTACATCTAACAGCCTGGCATATTCTGTTTTAAACCCTGGAGGGTCTCAGCTTCCACAACAAGTTTTGAATGTTATTTTGGAGGCCAGAAGACCTAGTACAAGGAAGGTTTACGCAGATAAATGGAGGAGATTTTTATTTTGGAGTACAGCAAAGGACTTTGATGTTTCTATACCTAATTTAAGTGTTGCTCTTCAATACCTTACGGAGTTATTGGACAAAGGGTTGTCCTTCTCCTCTATAAAGGTTCATGCTGCAGCGATTTCTGCTCACTATGACTGTGACCCACCATTATTTTCTCATCCTTTGTTTAAGCAATTCCTTAGAGGGGCAAAGAATATAAGACCCCCATGTAGAGCTCCTACTCCTGCTTGGGATCTCAATTTTGTGTTGGAGAAACTCACTCTACAACCTTTTGAGCCTGCAGCAACTGCAGAGTTGAAATATTTATCATGGAAGACTGCTTTTTTGTTGGCCATTACCTCTGCGAGAAGGGTTTCTGAATTACAGGCCCTTATGGAGGTTGAGCCTTTCTTAATTTTCCACAAGGATAGGGTGTCTTTGCGTACTAACCCTTCTTTTATGCCTAAAGTGGTTTCTAGTGTGGCTTTAAACCAAACTATTCATTTGCCTACTTTTTATGCAAACCCCCAAAATAAAGGGGAGAGGATTTTGCACACTTTGGATATACACAGACAGTTACGATATTATTTGAGCAGAACTAAAGGGTTCAGGCAGTCTCAGCAGTTGTTTCTTTCTTTTGCTTTGGGTTCTCAGGGCAAACCTGTTTCAAAACAAACTATTTCTAAGTGGATTGGTTTTTGTATTGCTTTCTGTTATTCCCATCATGGTAAGGAGATTCCAGCTGGGATTAGGCCTCATTCCACTAGGGCTACTGCCACTTCTACAGCTTTTTTAAGGGGGGTGGCTACTAAAGATATTTTGGAAGCAGCTACTTGGAGTTCAGTGCATACTTTCTGTAAGCATTACCACCTTCCACTTTACTCTAAATCTAGGGCTGGATTTGCCACTGCAATTTTACAGGGCATTTTGGCAGCCCCTAATGCTTTATAGTTTTGCCATCCTCCCTTACCTCTGCTTTGGGATTCTACCCATATGTAAGGACTGCAGCAATGTGAGATGAAGAACATAGTACAGTTTTGTACCTACCATAAATGTAGATGTTCGAAGATCCACATTGCTGCAGTCCAATTTCTCCTCCTTCCCTCTGTAGTGAGAGGTGGTGGTGTGGTTTGGGTTGTACATATTGTAAATATGGTTAGTGCAGGGGTGGTTGGTTATTTTTTGCTGTTTTTTTGGCTTTGGCCTTTCTTGTTAGGGCCTTCTGACATCTGGGGCAAGAAAAGACTGAGGATATGATGTCGGTCATGCGCTTTTGTACCCTGACGTCCTGATGTCAGTTTTAAGCGCCGTGACCGACGTCAGCCTAATACTTTGGTATTCGGGCCGACCGAGGACAGCGGACTACCCAAGTGTAAGGACTGCAGCAATGTGGATCTTCGAACATCTACATTTATGGTAGGTACAAAACTGTACTTTTTTGTGCTGGATGCTAATCAAGGGTTTTGACAAACTAAGTTTGCTAAAGAAAACTTCTGGCAAGGTTTGTTTAATGCTCATTTAAGAGGGTTCGGATTTCTTTGATTACCATTTGGCTTTTCATCAGAAAGCAGTAGTGCAGATTTTTAAAGGGCTTGGTCATGTCATTGACATCACTGATATTCTGATTTGAAGTGAAGCCATAGAATGTCATGTTAGACTGATTCATTTACTGAATACATCGAGACAGTGAAACCTCAGTCAGAGGAGAACTGAATGAAAGATCAAAGTTATGGAACTGCAATACATGGGCCAAGTTATAACTATAGATGGCTAGAAACAGGGCGATGAGAAGGTCAGAGCTGTTGTGCATTTAATATCACCTTCAAATAAACTGTTGTGAGGTTTCTGGGCATGGTCCATGTTTTTGTATAGTCCAATGTTCAAGTTGAAAGGATCATAGCTGTCAATCAGCCAGGGACAAATCTGAACAGAATTGGGGCCAAATGCAGAAGTAATGAGGGACAATCAGGGGCACTTAAAATTAGTGCTGTTGACTGGAGACATTGACATAATAAGAGGATATGAATTAAAGTACCTTTTCTGAAGGAAAAGAAGTTTATAACTAATTATTGTCATTTTTTATTAAGTATAATTCACCTCTTTTTCTCCAGAAGTCTCCAGTTTTAGGAGGGACAGAGCTAAAATTTCAGTCAAAATCAGGGTCAGGGACGTCCTTTAAAAACGGGGACAGCTAAGAGGTATAGAAATAACTTGCCTATACACTGATGCCTCTTGTAAAAAAGAAACAATGTTAGAACACTGACTGTTACATAGCTGTGTTGGAAAACCGAAATGCTTTCTTTCAAGGTACTGTGATTCCAAATTCCTATGTGGGTTTCATTGTTAATGTTTGAAAACGAGGCTCATTTACAAGAGGAATAAAACAAAATCAGTCAAGGCAGATATGCTTTTATAACAGACAAATCAACATTCTTTCTCAGTGGAATGAAGGTCTGTGGACAGAATGTCAGAATTTGTCTTAAAATATTGATTTTTTTGTGGTATGAGCCTCTGAAATTTATCTTCAGGCCTCTGGATGACAAATTACTGAAAGTAAAGCAGACATTTGCTCTGCAGCACTGAGAAGCCATCTTGCAAAATGTTGGGCACAAAGTTCTTCAAGGTGGTGGTTGGGGGGTGTTGAGTGAAATTATAGTGGTAATGTCACCTGATTATGAAAGTGCAGGTGTGACCTTGTTTGCATTTGTGACCATTAATATGCATGCATACATGCATATGTATGTGCTCAGGTTTGGACTAAGTCACATTACACCTGCCTACACCAGGTGGTAATTGCTAAATTTTTCAACCAAAGCTAATTTAAATCCTTCCAACCTGTCACAGTTTTGCGGTACTAGGTATCAAAGTCAGTTGATTTACCACTCTCTCACTGAACCAAGATGTTGTCCATCTGGTTCTTTGCATACAAAATAGATCCCGTATTTCTGCAAATTGCTCATGTCTACACAAACCCTAGTATTCCCAAGGGAAACTCATTTGTTTTAGCATTAAATGCCTGAATAGTGTGACCTTTCAGCTGCCTAAACTTAACTGGAAAGTGTTTTAAGCTTCTTAATCTGTCTGCATAGTTAATACTTCTGACATTTTTTGGTAAATTTTGACTGACTAGTTTCCAAACATGTCTTTTGTGTTTTGGTGTTTAGCACCCATAAGTATTGCTCTACTCCAACTTGTTTCTAATTAAGTTGCAGAAAGCCCCATAATTTCATCTGAAAATCTTAACTTGACATATATGCATTCTGTCATGACTGTAGCCATCTTTATGTGTGCAAGTTACATTTCCTTTAAATGTTAGATCTTTATCATCTTGTCTACCCAAATCCTTATGAGATGTCATGGACTTGGCCTTTGATTTTGCTATTTTGTAAGTTTTTGTTTCCTTATTAGTTTTTGTTATGCTATTTTCGTTTTCCCGTACTGGCATTTAGCTCAGAGAGTTAAAGCTTTCACCTGCTAATGAGGTGACTCCTGTGCCAAGCGTACAGGGTTGGAAAGTTTCCACCTTCACTCCCTTATTGTGTGACCTTGAGGAAGTTATTTAACCAAACAATGCTTTGGGGCACTTGGGAACTTGGGCTAGGCTCCTTAATGGTCTCCTGGACTGCAGTCCTAGTAGCTACATATGCACTTATACATTCAGGCTGTTCACACATTTTAAGATGCTCCAGTCATCCTCAGGTGTATGTTTTCCAAAATTTTAAATAATCTCTCTAAATATAATAGAATTGTTGTTTGTAAACTGTGAATCAGTCAAGTGTGGGCCAAAAAGTATAGGGGACAAGAAATGACCCCTGAGGGGCCTTATGCCTGCAGCTCTTCCAAGTTCCACTACAGTCTTTAGTCAGCTGTCCTTTTACTTTTGGGGAGACGTTACTGTATCCAGGTCACTAGACATACAAAGCTGCATTGCTTTTAAATTGCTGTTCAGTATAACTTATGGTTCATTCAGAGGTGCAACTAATGTTGATGTAAACAACATCGATTTATAGCTTTGACTCAACTGCTCATATAATCTGATTATAGAAATGTATGTTGCATACATTAAATACCTCTTTAAAGCAGACCTGTTGATAAATTCCAAATAGTTCTCTCAACTTTAAGTCCTCTAAGAGTTTTTTTCTAATACAGACCTGTCTGTCCTTTTACCTGAATCTGGCAGAAGGCTAATAGGCCTATAATTGTTTAATTCACTTGGCTCAACTTTGTTTTTGTAAACTGGTTTTACAGTTGCATTTCTCTAGTCCATGGGAATATAACACCAAACAATAACTTTCTGAAAACCATAGTTAATAGTATCTCTAACTCTTCCATTAAGGTTCTTAAATATTTATTTTGGAGGTCATCACAACCTGCCACTGTGTGTATTGTATATCACATTTTCTAAGTGTGTATTTTAAGTTTATACAAATCTTTCCTGTTATGTCTGTTTTTTTGTCATACTCTCTTCTGTAATTTAAAGTATTCCAGATATGGAACGTTTTAAAAATTCTAGCTCATAGTTCATTGTAGTGGCAGTTCATGATTTATATTATCAATGAAAAATAGCTGCAAAAATGTAAAGTGTATACTTTATTATGCTGTCAAGTAAAGTATTAGGTAAAAAGTGAGCAAACTAGGGTAAAAGGTGTATTACTGTATCAGAATGAACTGTTATCCATATGGGAATAAAGAGCAATATACAACTGTTAAACGGGGATTTAACATAAAGCAGAGTTTCTTCAAATTATTTTATCCTTTTTGTGTTGGAATACCATGGCATTTATGGTCAGTTTGATGTGATTTCCTCCAGTATGCCAAGGCAAAGCCCACCTAGACTTACTGAGTGCACATACCCCTACAAGGACACTTCAATCTGGAAACAAAATGCTCCTCACTACCTACAAAATACACCTGTCAGCAGGAACCTCTCTCTCTATTCCAGCTATGTAGCTCACTCCTGGAACTGTACCCACTCATCCCTTAAACATGCTAGGAACCTTTCCAATTTCAAGACCAATCTAAAAAAATAACTGTCTGACACCCAAACCTGTACCTGCACAACCCTCAAGAACAGATGCATGACCATCTCTTACTATAACTATGCATGTCTCACTCTGAATTCACAAACACCTCTGTATCTTAGCAGGTAGTAATGGCCCAACATCAAAAGAAGCTCTCATTTTAATTCACTTTAATTATACCAGGCAGATAATATATGCTGTTCTACCTCTTCAGCCAACACTTACTACTATTTACCTTCCTCTCGCATGTCCTTCCGTAATATTTGCATCTCTCTAATACTAATCAGCTCTCTCCATGTCCTTAATGTTCCCTCCTGCTCATTACTCCTCCTCCTCTCATTCTATTACTCTGCCTGTTTTGGCATCAGAATACTGTGTATTATTTCTCACCTCCATATATTATTAGAAATATAAGTACAGTAAAGTCTCACTTAACTGGCACCCATGGGGATTGGTAGATGCCAGTTAAGTGTATGTTCCGGTTGCTTGAAATATGCTTTGCAATTTTTGATTGTTTCATATACCAGCATACGAGCCAATCAAAAATGGCAAAGTGGAGCCTCTTCTGTTCAGTGCGGAACAGCCCACTCTTCCGCATTGAATAGAAGAAGCTCTGGTTTGCAATTTTTGATTGGCTCATATGCCGGCATACGAACCAGTCAAACGCAGGTTGCTTAAGAGTGCTAGTTGCTTGAGTCCTGTGAGGGGATTTTACTGTGTTTTGAATAACTGTATATTAGTTTACTCGACACAGGTTATCCACTTCTGCAAAGTGTTTCCAATTTGCAGCGCATTCTGTATTTTTGGTCATAATTTCTCCAAGCGTTATTGTGTAAATGTATTTAAATCTGTTGTGGAGGCTGTTTTCCCTTTGTTTATAGGATACACCCCAAACTATTGTTTTATCTGTTGTGGGGCTTTTCTTCTCTTGTGCATAATTACTTATAAGCTGTTGTAAAATATTTTCATGTCTATTTTTGGAGCTTTTCTCTCCAACTCATTGCAAAATGTTTAATCTGTTTTGGGGCTTTTCTCGCCTTGTATATAATTGCTCATTAACTGTTGTTTAAATGTTTTTGAATGTGTGGTGAAATTTTTCTCCCTGGGCTTCCACTGAAAATGGGCCATTGGCTCAGCTGGACTTTTCCAGTTACCAAATGACAAACAAACAAATAAATAAGTAAATAGCTTTGTCGTAGTAAGCTATGAGCTTGACTGTGCGTTACTTCATGAGTGACTCTGTTATCTGACATAAGAATGCTTGTATTTGCAATAGCAGTGGATCATTTCTTCTTCATATCTAGACTAATTTATAATTGTCACCACAGAGATAACACCACTGTATCATCCCACAGAAGACCAGTTTCCCATAACTACAAGACTAACATTCCTCCTATCTTACCCTGCAATCAGATTAACTGCAGTTTTTGCCTCTCTCTAGCAATTTTGAAATAAAATCCTTTGCATATGACATCAGAGACAGTGTGTAGTGCTTCACCACCTTACATAGACCTTGTCTTTTGAAACATACAGGAGAATAAAGTTTTATCATAGACCCAGCAAACTAGAACCTCCATGAAGAGCTCTGATCAGAACTTAATTTGAAATACTTCATGGAGGAATTAAAGCAGTACTTCAGAGTCATTATCAAGTGTCACTGTTTCAGAGATGCAGACTAACTGTTCTTCCTTCACAACACTCCTCCTTATCTTATGCAAAACCGATCATGACTTGTATTTACCTTTGCCTTTTATTTCGGCCTTCCCCTTTACCCAGCCTAACCTACTCTCATCTCCTATCTACATGTTCTCCCCCGAGTTTATCATCCTCAGTAAGCCTTTCTTCTTATATTTTAAGTATGTCAGTCTTTCTGTACACACCCTGTCCTGTTATCGTCAACTCCAGCCTTCATAATCTCAAACCAGTCCATCTTCCTGTCTACAGACTGCACTTTGGAGCAAGTAATTGCCATTCTATGTATATTCAGACTGTGTACTCCAGTCTATGTAGGCGTTCCTCTTTCTTCATATTATTCCAGTCTCAAACTCCAGTCCATATTCTGGTTACTTTGACAAAATAACAGCATAGCACTCAGGAAACTAAATTCGTTAGAGCTTCCCCACAACCTTCTCATCTCTCAGCTTCAGATAATTCATTCTGTACTGCACCTGCCCTCCTTATGTCCCAGCATTACCTCTATCATCTCCCCCTATTCCCCACCTAGAGCTCTTCGGAACTCAGAACAACATCTCCTTTCTCTATACAAGCCAGAAATCAAAATAGGTAAGAACCTCTACAGCTATTCCCCAGCTGAGAATCGGAATAAACTTCCGCTGGACATTCGAAATATTAAACTTAAAAAGCAGTTCAGAAATGCTGTAAAAAAACACCTAAGCAATACATGGCTGTGTCAGTGTAATCATCCCCCTGATTGATTTTATTCGTCTTTGCCATCTTGCCGCCCACCTTTCTTCCATACCTATGTCACCCTACTTCCCATCTCTTCCACTAATGTTTCTCTACATTTCTCTTACTAGTTATAGTTTTTCTATCTTGTACCTGCATGATTACTATAGACTCCAATAGAATTTATTGTGTTATAATTAGTTCTACCCACTGCAGCTGTTCAGCTGAACTGATGATGAAGAATGTAAATTTTCTATTTGAGTTTTTACTCTCTATTGTACCAGGTGTACTTATTAATCATTTAGAATGTAATTGTCTATTATTTGACTCAGTTTAGTGTTACTCCTGGTAACAGTGTTTATGTAGCTATGTTTATGTAGTTATGTAGCTATGTTTTTATGGAGCTTTTCTCCCCGGGTCTCTGGCCCAGCTGGACTAACCCGGTCAACAAATGTCAAATAAGTAAATATTGACAAATGCAAGAAGTTGTTGCAACATGCAGTTCAATAAGCAGTTTACAGTGTCAAAGCATGGATGTAAAAACAAAATTATACTTGGAGCTTTATGGATAGGATGCATCATATTTTTGTGTGGTAATTCTGCAGAAAATACCAGAATATGCTGATCATTAAGTGAAGCAGGTCATTATTTTTCATGTAGTTATTTGAACTTTGGTCTAGTCCTTCAAGAATAAAGCCCAGACTGCAACCCAGGCTAGACTTAGACTAGTGGTTTGGGCAGCTGTTGGACCTGGTGTAGTCAGGGTAAAAATGACTCAGATAAGCTAGCTCGTCTGTCTTGTGGGCAAGGTGACAGGTGCCTGTGCTTGGGCACATTCACAGCTGTAGATTTCCTAGTGAAGACTGGAGAGGTTTATTTGTTTTATTTATTTATTTATCATTTGTTATCCAAGGGTGCACTGATCCAGGTTAACCAATTTCAGGCTCAGTACAAAACAGCAATATACAGAACAGAGGAATGGTACCAATTCAGTACACAGCATGAAAAATAAATAGTAAAATACTTGGTTTATATATTGAACATGTTTGTATGTTATAACTAGGGATTAGTATGTTAGTGCATATGCTCCGCAAGTTGGGTGTGCGATGGATGAGAGAGAAAATTTGTGGAGTGAGTTGGATGAAGTGGTGATGACTGTACCCAAGGGTGAGAGAGTGGTGATCGGAGCAGATTTCAGTGGGCATGTTGGTAAAGGGAACAGAGGGGATGAGGAAGTGATGGGTAGGTATGGCGTTAAGGAAAGGAATGTTGAAGGTCAGATGGTAGTACATGGCAAAGAGAGAGGTGGCAAAGGCTAAGGATAAGGCATATGAAGAGTTGTATGAAAGGCTGGACACTAAGGAGGGAGAACAGGACCTGTACAGATTGGCTAGACAGAGGGACCGAGCTAGTAAAGATGAGCAGCAGGTAACGGTGATAAAGGATAATGAGGGAAATATACTCACTAGCGAGGAGAATGTGTTGAACAGATGGAAGGAGTACTTTGAGGGGCTGATGAATGAAGAGAAATGAGAGAGAGAGAGAAGGTTGGATGATGTGGGGATAGTGAATCAGGAAGTGCAATGGATTAGCAAGGCAGAAGTAAGGATAGCTATGAAGAGGATGAAGAAGGGAAAGGCTGTTGGTCCAGATGACATACCTGTGGAAGCTTGGAGGTGTTTGGGAGAAATGGCAGTGGAATTTTTAACCAGATTGTTTAATGAAATCTTGGAAAGTGAGAGGATGCCTGAGGAGTGGAGAAAAGTGTTTTGGTACCGATTTTTAAGAATAAGGGTGATGTGCAGAGCTGTAGTAACTACAGAGGAATAAAACTGATCAGTCACAGCTTGAAGTTATGGGAAAGAGTAGTGGAAGCAGGTTAAGAAGGGAGGTGATGATTAGTGATCAGCAGTATGGTTTCATTCCAGGAAAGAGCACTACAGATGCGATGTTTGCTCTGAGAATGTTGATGGAGAAGTACAGAGAAGGTCAGAAGGAGTTGCATTGTTTCTTTGTGGACTTAGAGAAAGCATATGACAGGGTGCCTGGAGAGGAGTTGTGGTATTGTATGAGGAAGTCGGGAGTGGCAGAGAAGTATGTAAGAGTGGTACAGGATATGTAGGAGTAGTGTGACAGCGGTGAGATCTGCAGTGGGAGTGACAGATGCGTTTAAGGTGGAGGGGGATTACATCAAGGATCAGCCCTGAGCCCTTTCTTATTTGCACTGGTGATATGGACAGGTTGACAGACGAGATCAGACAGGAGTCCCCGTGGACTATGCTGTTTGCAGATGACATTGTGATATGTAGTGAGAGTAGGGAACGGGTTGAGGAGACCCTGGAGAGGTGGAGATATGCTTTAGAGAGGAATGAAGGTCAGCTGGACTAAGATGGAATATATGTGTATGAATGAAAGGGAGGGTAGAGGAATGGTGAGGATGCAGGGAGTAGAGTTGCCGAAGGTGGATGAGTGCAAATACTTGGGAGCATCAGTTCAGAGTAATGGTGAGTGTGGAAGAGAGGTGAAGAAGAGAGTACAGGCAGGATGGAGTGGATGGAGAAGAGTGTCAGGAGTGATTTGTGACAGACAAGTACCAGTAAGAGTGAAAGGGAAGGGTCTACAAGAGTGTAGTGAGACCAACTATGTCATATGGGTTGGAGACAGTGGCATTGACAAAAAGGCAGGAGTCAAAGCTGGACGTGGCAGAGATAAAGATGTTAAGATTTTCACTGGGTGTGATGAGGGTAGACAGGATTAGGAATAAGTATATTACAGGATCAGCCCAGGTTGGACAGTTTGGAGACAAAGCCAGAGAGGCAAGATTGCGTTGGTTTGGACATGTGCTGAGGAGGGATGCTGGGTATATTGGGAGAAGGATGCTAAGGATGGAGCTGCCAGGTAACAGGAAAAGAGGAAGGCCTAAGATAAGGTTTATGGATGTGGTGAGAGAGAACATGCAGGTGGTTGGTGTGACAGAGCAAGATGCAGAGGACAGGAAGAAATGGAAACAGGTGATCCGCTGTGGCGACTCCTAACCGGGAATAGCCGAAAGAAGAAGAAGTACTAAGAACTAAATAGCAGGTTAGTACAGATTTGTATACAGCTATAGTTATGGAAGTTTTTTTGTAAATTACTTGAGGATACAATGTCATAGTGGGGGAGAAGGTTGTGAATAGAGAGAGAAGTAGATCAGTGGAAGGTCAAGCTTGCTGCCGAAGACAGGCCTGTTTTCTCAGTCGGTGCGTGTTCAATTCCATAAGTGTGTAATAATAAATAAGTCTGAGTTGTTGTTTTGTGGGGGTTAAGGAGAGTGCAGTAAAGAGAGAAAAAGAGAATTAAGAGGATAGTGTTAAGGCAAATGTCTTAGTGAGAAGTTTAACAATGAGCATGCAGAGGTACTGTCTGCAAATGGGGGGCTAAATCATTTAATTGCATTCTCATAGAGGTATTTGCTAACATTGTGATGACTTTTTGGGCACCAACTCCCCAAATACACTTTGAGTGTACAGAGGATATACTACAGCCAAAACTTGAAAACAACAGTTCCCCACATGAATGACGGTGTGGCTGTCAGCCAGCTTAACCCTTGCCTCAAGTGGAACCAGGGCACCATATGACACTCGTAGTTTCATAGATTGTTACAAGGCTAATGACCTGCTGGGCCTTTCTAGGCCTACCCAAGTTTTCCCTAAAGAATAGTGATGTCCTGTATTCATATACAGTGGATATAAAAGTGTACACACCCCTGTTAAAATGCCAGGTTTTTGTGAAATAAAAAAATATGAGACCACAATAAATTATTTCAAAACTTTTCCCACCTTTAATGTGACCTATAACCTGTACAATTCAGTTGAAAAACAAACAAATCTGTTAGGGGAAAAAATGTAAGAAATAAAAAACATACAGTACACTGATTGCACAAGTGTGCACACCCTTAAACTAATACTTTGTTGAAGCACCTTTTGATTTAATTACAGCATTCAGTCTTCTTGGGTACACCTACACCTGCCATCAATTAAAGAGACTCTGATTAATCCCAAATAAAGTTCAGCTGTCCTAGTAGGATTTTCCTGACATTTACTCAGTTGCCTTCTACAGCAAAAGCCATTAGAAATACCATTTACTTCACGCAGAGAAAATTTAACTGCAACTAAGTAATGATAATATACTTGGCCCAATGCTAATCATGCCCTGCCTTCTATATCAGAAAGACCAATCGGAAGTTCAGGGAGCGAGTTTCCGAGCACATGTATTGTAGCAATAGAAGTAAGTCAGAAAATGTATTGGCCAGACATATAATAAGTTTTCCTACACACCAGTTTAAATTCAATCATCGATCAGGTGTCATTAGACACCAGAGGGGGCCCAAGTTCTCTTCTACTAGAAAAATGGAACTACTGTGCCAACTTCGAATAAACACCTGTCAATATCTAGGCTTAAATGAAGCATGTTCGATTTTATGTTACTTGAAGTTAAAAGATAAGTAGAGTCTAGTAGAATGTATAGGTTAATTTCGTTGGTCTGGTTAGGAATAGGAAATATGTATTTATGTTAACATTAATACTAGATATTGTTACTGTATTGTTTTAAGAACAATGTTATTTTGTGTTTATGTTGCTTAGTTAGTTACACATGCTGCTTAGATAGTAACAATTCTATTAACATTTTAAAATGTGGTTTCATTAATTTAGAAGACGTTAACAAAGAGTTAATAGCTCTCAAATAGTGCCAATTAAGTATGTTAATTTTCTTTGGACACATGATTTAATTGTATTTAAACAGAGTGAATGTTAAGCCGTCTTATCTGAAGAAGTTCGAAGTATTATACTGAATGAAAAGCGCTTCATGTTTACTGTTTTCTAATAAACAAATCTGTGGACTGAGGACTGTTCCTTTGATTGCTGTTCCTGTGTCAAGTTTGTCGTACTTGTGGATTTATCTGTTTTTTTACTCTTTGACTTACGAATATGCAGGAGATTCATAAGTGTGGGGCTTGTGGATGCCTTGCAAGCCAGGCATTGATCACCCCTCAGCAATCTATAGGAGACTGAGTAGAGGGAAACGGCTTTAAAGGTACTCTGTATAAGGCAGGTTTTTACACCTTGCATTCTTTTTATAAGGAACCTCTGAGATCACTCTAGTTGCTGCATATGCCCGCTCAGGTACATGCATGAAATAAGTAGGCCAACTGAGTGGCAAGATGGAGGCATGATAGAAGGGAGACTGGAGTGAGAAAAACAATTGTATATTCATTTGAATTTAGCTGTCATCCCCATGGGAGTATCTCTGTGGAGGACCTGTGCATCAAGGTGGGTATTAAAACTCTGCTGTGATGGTTTCCTGTCAGCCAGTCTCATGATTTCCCCTGACTTTTATTCTGGTTCACATTGAGGTGTGTAACACAATGATTGCCTGTGCAATTGCTCATGTGTGCTGCCAGTGAAAATATTGCCATCTCTTGTGGCAGCTGAATGCACATGGGACTACATTTTTTTTTTTACATTTTAGACTGATTCAGTTTAGATTCAGCTGAACGGAAATGAGTCTACATACAGCTGAAAAACAAGCATGCATGCAGTTTCCTGGCTAGTTTGAAAATTCTTCCTAGTGTTGTACAACAGTGACAGCAGTGTTTGTTTTGTTTGTCTTTTCAGCTTTTCCCGGTTAGGGGTCGCCACAGTCCGCTAATGATTGGCAGTAGATTTTTTTTTTTTATGGTGCCGAGTTGCCAGCCCGACGCCCAACCTTCAGCGAAGGCACACCCATTCACGCATGTCTTTCAAACACCACTCGACCGCGGGGAGGACATGCAGACTTCATACAGAAGGCACTCCAGCAGAGAATCGAACAGGAGAACCTCTTGCTGTGAGGCAACAATGCTACCGCTGCACCACCGTGCTTGTAATGATGCAGATTTCTGAGCTCCAAGCAACATTCTGAGATGGAATGAGCCTGTGACGCCTGCTAGTAACTTGTTCAGCAGGAAGGATGTAGTGAAACCGGCAACCCTTCTGCTCCCTGATGAGGGGGATGCTTATATTATAGCAGTGCTAGTATTGTTTAGTTTGTTTTATGTTTCAAAGTAAATTACATTACAGGCTCACAAATAATTTAAAAATGTTCTACTGTTATATAAAAATTCTGTATACTAAAGGAAAGCATGGCATGAACCCTCAAAGCTGACTTTGGAAGTTTTTATGTAATGTGTAGTTGTTGGGAATTTGTCTTCTTCTTATCCCTGCTTGGCACAATTCTAGCATTTCTCTAGCTTCTACACTTAAGGGCATATGCATTATTATATTTATTTATAGACATTTGCTTAGTGGAAAGGTCTGACTGGGCACCAGTGCCCATTTTCAGTGGAGGTCCAAGTAGAAAATCAATCTTACTGTCGCTCTATATATACGTATACATAGATATATGTATATTTATAGGGTCTATATTATGACATCGAAACATCGCAATATAGAACACCTAAAGATCAACAAGTATTCATCAAAACGCTTTTCCGCAAATTGATGAATACTTACAGGACAAACACACACTTGCCCCGCAATACAACAGAACAAACTAAATGTAAAACAAACCCACCTATGTGGGGGGGATGTGCCCCCTACACCCCCTGATGTGGGGGGTCTGTGCCAACTACATCTTTACCCTGTAAGTATTCATCGAATCTCGCAAATGCTTTTCGATGAATACTTGTCTATCGTTAGGTGGTTAGGTATTCAATATTACAACGTTCGTCGTGATATAGACCCTATTTATTTATATATATATATATATATATATATATATATATATATATATATATATATATATATATATATATATATATGTATATATATATATATATATATATATATATATATATATATATATATATATATATATATATAATATGAATTTGTTAGATGATTGAGTTTTCAGAAACTTGAAAGTCATAAGGTTGAGACCATATGATCGAGTTTCTGAAAACTCGACCATCAAAAAAAAAAAACACAAAAATCTATTTTTTTTTTACATTTTTGCAGGAGGGCAAGCCGTCCCTACACTCCAACCCCCTGCAGGTTATATATACCAACTCTTCCAACCCCCTGCAGGTTATATATACCAACTCTGAGATCACACTAAGTGAGGAAAATGCTAAATTTCCAGATCTTCACTGCACCAAGATCTCCATGCAAAAAACTGTGAGTTTTCAAAAATTCATTCATGTGGTCTCAACCATATGAATTTCAGGTTTCTGAAAACTCGATTAACTGATAGGGACCCATAATATACACACGTGTGTGTGTGTGTGTGTGTGTGTGTGTGTGTGTGTGTGATCTAAAATATGTGTGTATACAGACACACACACAGACATAATATATACTACATAGACAAAGCAGTCATACCTCCATAGTATAGAGTATTATTAAAAGTCTGAGTAAAGTTTTTTAATGTTATCTAGGGCTTTTTAAAATGGGGTGTATTTTGTTGCATGACATTAAAAAGCAGAGTAATGAAGTTGTAGACAAATTGTCATTGAAGGCTCAGAGCAGAAGTACGCATTAGAGATTTGCAATGCATACTACACAAAGCCATCAAACAAAAGTGATATCAAAATAGATTGCATATTCTGATGTCTTGCTCTGATGTAGAAGAATGTATGGGTTTGGTGGGTGGCCTAATGGTTAAGGTGTTTGCCTTACAAACACAAGATGCAGGGTTTGAGTCTAACAAGGGATAATTGGCTAGGCTTAAAATGGCTCGTAAGGGCAGTTAGCTTAGTACTAATCTATGAACCTATGTATGTAACACCTGCATGTTCCAGTTCATTTCATTTCTGCCACTAGCACATTTTGGATCTAAGTCCTAATAATGTCATTAGACAGCTTCATTTTTTGATGTGTGAATTGGTGAAATATTTAAACCCTTCTTACAGTGATTAGATCAGAAGCCAGGACCAGTTTTTATTGGCCAGAGAAGCATACAATGTAGAGAACCACCATAAATGTCACCACTTCATTCCAGCCGTCCACAGGGGTGCTAGAAGCTTGAGACATACACCACTTCTCAGAGAATAGTGCCTTTGAAGGGTGACCATTGTAGGGAGAGGCAGAATGGTCTCTCTCATATCCGTGGGCCAGGTTTGCATAGACAGGAGACAGTAAAGGACCCAGAATACAGGCATCAGCCAAAGCATATTTACTCTCTCAAAATCTTTCCAGTTGGCTTCTGACACCTCACTTGGTCTCCCTAAGTTGTGGAGAGGTTGGGTTTCCACCTACAGCTTACTGATAACTAAGTGAAGATGCATTCTCCCCAGCAGCCACGTTGGATGTCCATCCTGTTGTGTTTGTGCCACCCTGTATACCAATGCTACATTGCCAGCACCCATGGGACATTTGGTCACCACCTTCTGTGTCAGGCAACAGGATAATACTTCCTACTGGAGCTAAGGTGTGTGGGGACAGTTTTCTTCAACTTCTGCCGCCGCCTCGTAGGAAGGTAATTCTGATCCAAATTCTTTTTAGATTGGTAAAGATAATGAGGCATGCTCCCCTCCCCAAATGATCCCTGCTTTGAAGAGGCATTTGTGGTCAAGGCATCCTCTTTGTGTTTGCCTGTAGCTCCTCTGTTGTCTGTGTAATAGAGATTAATGGAGTACTTGTGGACAAAGAATGGAAAACCAAGGGTCATCCTTTGCAAGCATTTTGTCTCAAAGGTGACATTAGCATGACATGAAAACATCTAGATTATGCTCTACCTGCTCTTAAAAGGTGGCTGCCTTCTACAACCCCAGGAAGAGTGCAATGGCATGTTAACAAAGCGTCCACTTATCAGTTCGTATGGGATTGTTTGATTTCATCGTAGATTTCAGTGACCACAACATCGTTAAACATTTCCATTGGATAAGGAGTCCCAACGCTTTGAGTGGGGTAGGCAAAGAGTTTTGTTCTGTGGTCCTTTGGGGTTTTGGGTCCCTTAACTATCATCTTACCTGTCCCACTTTTTGTTTGAAGCATGTGGAATCAGAATCTCTGGAAATGGTCATCAGGATAGCCTTTTTAATGGACCTTCATACTGAGTCTTGTAATGATGACTGCCTAACACAGCACATTCAGAAATATTTGTAAAAGGTGGTCTTTCTCAGGATTTTTCCCTTTAAGCTTGCACAGACCATCCTGGATATTCCTTTCTAGTGTGACATCCTCTTTGGTTAGGCTTTACAAGACCTGATTGAAGACGTTTCAGAAAGGAAACTGGCATTGATGTGTGTGGAAGGCTTGTGAACTTCTCAGCGGCCAGCCCAGGTCCCCATGAAGAAGAAGGAGCTGCACTTAGAATGAGTAGGACAAGCCATCAGCTTGTCCCACCAGCTTCATCTCTGAAGTATCCCAACAGGCATACTTCACAGGCATCACCATGGCGATCATGACTTAACTGCAGGATTGTCTGTGGGAGGCCATTTCTCCAGGATTGCTGCAGCCTGGAAAGTCAGATTTGGGGATCATAGTTTCTGGGCATAGTTTTCAATATCCATATATCAGAGCATCTCCATCTTAGAGCTGTTTGGTTCTTTCCCAGAAGAAGTTCCATTGAGGGACTATGTTGTCTCCACAGAGCTCCTTCCACAGGTCTAGGCTGCACTTCTGGAGTGGGTTATAGATAGTGTTACTCCTTGGGAAAGAGGACAAAGGTTCTGTTCTAGCTTCTCTTTCTTTAAAGAGGATAAGAGGTTTGCATGTCATCTTAGATTTCTCTAACTCCAGTAAGGCATCTAGTTGGTCATATTCCTGATGGTGATTTTCAGGTAGGCAGGGTTGGGGGGGGGGTCGTTCCTCTGCTTATGCAGAGCTTCTGGATGATACTGCTTATTTGATAAATGCCTTTTGCAGCATCAGTGTCTGTTGTCCATGCAAGGTGATTCCTGTGGTTAATGCTAGTTGGGCTTCACTTTCAGCACAGAATGTTGATGTTTTCCCTCGTTATGGTACACTTGAACACTGTTCACTGTTGGCCATTCCAGCCAACAGAGAGGCCCAGGAAGTCAGCTGTGTCTCTATGTGGTCACAGAGGTCAGTTGAAGCACACATACTTTTGCACCTGTTGAGCCTCTTGGCAGTCACTTACTTCCGTGCCCTATCCTTCCCCAGGTGCCATAGTGGACAGTGAGGAGTCCGTGATAGGAAGCCCATCATACCCTTATGGATTTTTTTCCTATGTCAGACCAATATCACTGGGCCATAAAACCCAGCACTGCCTTGTCTTCAAATTTGTTGAGGGATTTCTGCATCTTTGCCTACTGTTAAAGAACCTTCTCCTTGGTACTGGGACTTCTTATTTAGCAAGATTTCTTTCCCTCCTTTCAAGCCTGATTTCGTGGCCCTTAATTGGAAGGTATAGTTTTTGGTAGTGTGCCATCTTATACATGATAGGACCCTTCAGATGAATCAGGCAACTTTCCAGAAGCAGTTCGTGGAAGAACACATTTTTTTTCATCCTGACAGCTGCTGTCGCTGCTGTGTCCACCAGCAGGTCATAGAGCTACCACTGAGGCAGACAGGAACCACTTTCAGGACACATTTTCATGCTGAACCCTTTACACTTGAGGTCTTAAATATGGGCTAGTTGGAAGTCTTTTAGGATCTAGCAGAATCACAGTGCTACTAAAACAAAAGTGGTAATAAAGCATGTTGCACAGTGTAAATTGAGCCCAGGGAGGGTAGAAATATTGTACAAAGTTTCACAAAGGTGCAAGGGTGTAAAAAAACAAATGGGGAAAAATAGACAAAAAGATTAAAAGGTGTGAAACAATCAAGGAGTGAGTACATGCATAGGTGTGTTGGCGTAGGTTGCTTGAATTGTCAGATGAAGTATGTTCATTATGCCCAGCGTGGTGAAAAAGACCCTTAGTGATTACTGATTTTATAAAAAAAATTCTTGCCACTTCTTGAGAATACTTGTGGTTGTTCTTATTGTGCTCTGTAAAACATGAAGGCCTTGTGTCTGTCAACACACAGGCCAACTTCATATGTGGGGAAAGCATGACTCTTAAACTCTGTCATTGTGTTTCAAACTATATCTGCTGTTTGACGGTTCATTTCATTATTGCATATTTCATAATTCTCGGAAAAGGCCTTCTATGCCTTGCCACACAGCTGAGACGCACAGGCGTGGCATTAAGCACCCAATCAAAGGCAGACCTTATCCAGCTAATAGCTTCCATATCAAAATAAGAACCAGCCATGCAGTGCCAAAATTCTAGCTCAATATGAGGCAAGTCTGTGACAGTTCTATACACTATTCACTAAATGTAATATATAAGAGGTTCTCGTCTCACGCATTCACAAGAATTTAACAGCACTTGGTCAACCTGAGTTAAAGACCTTCACCAGTGCTACAGTCCACAGCAGCGCTGGGGACATTTGTAATGATCTCATCCATTTCCCCCAGCGGTAATATGACTCCAAATAAAACTCAAAATGTGCTCCCCATGTGCATATACCTTGTTTATTTCCAAGGTTCCCTTATTCTTTATGGAGTGTAAGTTCAGAAGAAAACTGAAATGGCATATTGAAAGTTACAGTATGAAAGCTCAACGCTGACACCTTGAAAATTGTAACGCTTAGCATGAGGATTTCATGAGGGGGACTGGATTGATAAATCCCACTAATATTTGAAATAAGGCATTTTTATCTGTAATAAAGCAGACTAATGCAGGTAATTATAGGAAAATGTTTACATTAAACTAGTCATTTTATAAAATGGAAGGATTACTTGTAAAACCATTAGCCTCCCTTACAATGCGTCAGAGCACTTCTCACTGTTTTTAAGAACCCAGGTGTAGAATGGAGGATACATATAGAATTTATTCTCGCTCGTGTTAACACCCTTCATTTAAGTGAAAGATACCTCAGAAGATTACTATCTTAGCAGTTTGAATCTTGGGTCAAGGCACACATAGTAAATTGGTGTTGATGTAATGGTTCAGGTATTTACTTCTCAGACAAGAGGGTACAGAGTTTGATTCTCTCTAAGGGAAATTGGCTACAGTTAAAATATACCACAAAAGTAGCTAGCCTACCTGTCTGTACAGCAAGCAGACAGTGTCTGCTTCTTCAGAACAGAAGCCTACAAACTAATATGAAACATGAAAATCTTTGTTTAGATGTTCCATGTTCCAATATGGGACTGACTTGAAACACCAAAGAAGTGCACTTTACCTAGCAGAACAACAGACGGAGATGAGCTTACTAAGCGAGTGTCTTGTCTTCTTTGTAATTATGGGTTTGATTCTTTAGTGTCTGCTTACAATCTGTGCATCTGAGAGACGTCTGTTTAATCAGCCTCTGCTTCCGGGTAATTCTGCTGACCATGTGTGCCTACTACGCACAAGTGCATGTTTAAGAAATGAATAAAAGCTGCAGTGCAGCAGAAGTGTTTTTCTAAGTTTCATGTCAGTAACAACTGATTCACCACCATTAATTATAGGTGGGAGGAAGACTTCAAGTGGAAGCAAGGAAACATTGCAATACATTACTTTTTTTTTTCTTTTCTGTTTTGTCACTTGTCTCTTACTTATTGGACTTGACTGTTGTAGCCAGTAACCACTGGCGTAAGATACCCTGGCACTCTCCTTTCCCATATTGTCTCTCTCTGGACCTACCAAAAGTGGTTCATATCACAACATGATCCTTCACTGGATGGATCAAACGGTGGATTCATAGGAGTCATCATATCATGGCTGGTTATGTTGGCTAGTGGTTGGATGTGCCCTAAGCATCCTCAGACGTACTGGTGGGTATGCAATACAGCAATGTAAGAGGGTCACTTCTACCTCCTTTGCAAATGCTTCTTAGTGTCCTGCTCAATGTAATACTGCTTGATGCCCTCTATTTTCTGGCTCTTTGTCCCCACCAGGAGCTGACATGAGCATTCCCGTAGCATGTCCCCATACCCCCAGAAAGAAGTGAGCAGTAATTTCTCTTGTAAATTCTTTCCTACCCCACACTAGCCAGGCCACTAGTACAGCCCAAATCTAATTGTCCATAGTCAGGGCTTAGCTGTACACCATGTTGCTAACGGACATCTCAGTGCACTGTCTTCAAATTGGAAATTCCATCCTAAAGTTTGGATTTTAAAGTTTTTTTTATTATTTTATTTTAACTGGGAGGGGAAACCTTGTCCTTTGGACTCTCTGCAGCCATGACCTGGCATGCAGTGGCCCAGTTACTGTAGTTGAAAGTTACATTTCTGCAGGCAGAGTTGGTATAATTTGTGAGTCAGCTAATTTATGTTAAAGGGAGATTATCGCTATTATACTGCAGGTTACAACAGAACTTATTCTCATTTACAGCGACTGATTATGCAGTGACCTGGAATTCATAGTTTATCACCATAATATGCAGTCCTGTAGCTTTACCAAGCCAGGAAGGTCATCTCTCTCCAGCAATGCTGATTCTATGCAAATCCTGAAGAGTTTTTTTTTTTTTTTGGAGGGAATGTAACAGGTAAAATTAAAAAAAAAATCTGCAGAAACAAAAAGAGGTGCACATTGTATTTTCGTATAAAATGACTAGCTCTGCTTGGTCCAGTACTATTACAGGGCCAGCTTTTTGTGGTCAACTGTGCTGCACACACAAGCAAAATCTATTCCTGATGCCTCATCTGTGTTTCTGACCTCCACCCCTCTGTCTCCTTTTATGTTTTTCAATTGATTTTGTATTTTATTTCCTCCTTCTAGGATTGAAATTACCTCTTTTTTTTTCTTGTAAGGTATTGAACAGACTCTAAAAGAAGTCAGCCTTTTTGAGTAATGCAGTATAAAGGAATGTTTACAGTAAAATGTGGAAGCAGCGTCTGTGGATTAGCTGTCCTTGTTTGGGATTTAAATGGAAGTGGATTATATCTAATAACATAATGAGCGTCTTTACAGCAGACTGTCTGGGAAGAAATGATGTCATTTTTTTATTTTCATAGACAGACCACCTAAATTAGAAGATGGTTTTGCATGACCAAGGAACTTGACAGTGTAATCATCCCTTGAATGCTGTTATCAGCTGCAGACAGAAAAGTAAGTTGTGCCTTTGGCATGACCTTTCCGATGTAAAATTCCGGCTCTGCTGGCATGCATTTACAGATTATATGTGTACAATCAGTTTTGTAAGCAGAAATTTTAAAAGGCCATATTGAATATTTTTATTTCCTCTCTTTACCTCTGCACAAGCCTACTGTACCAATCTGTTTTACGCCTTGCATCTCTCTTCAACTTTATCATTCATCAGTTTGAAAGTATAAAGCTGCAAAACTTATTTGTGTACTTGATTGAGCAGTAGTCCTGTTTAAAATGTAAGAATTGCACATTTTTGATTGGCCCTGATGGTTTGTACATTTTTATTTTATTTATTTTATTTGTCCTTTGATAATGAGGAAAGTCTGATTGAGCCAATGATTTATTTTCGGTGGAGGCCTGGGGAAAAAAGGTCCACAACAGATCCAAAAACATTTAAACAGTATTCAGTGAGTAGTTATATACAATGGAAGGAAAGCCACACACCAAATTAACTATTTTACAGTGAGCTGGGGGGAAGGCTACACAAAAACATTTTTCCTTAGCTGATAATTATATACAAGTGGAAAATCCCCACAACAGATGAACACAAACAGATTGAAGTATGTTTACAGAATATTACTAGGATAAATTATGACCAAGAATACAATATGTACTGCAAGCAGCAAGACACTTTCAGAAGTGCATAGCCTGTGTCAAGTAAACTAATATATAGTTATTCAAAATATTGACCGCCTTTCTAATAATACATGGATATGAGAAATAATGGAGTACTCTGATGCCAAAATAGGTAGAGTAATAGAATGAGAGGAGGAGGGGTATGAGCAGGAGGGAAAATTAAGGACATGGAGTGAGATGATTATTAGAAAGATGAGAATGTTATGGAAGGACATTAGAGAGGAAAATAAATAGTGATACATGTTAGTTGAAGAGGTAGAAGAGCATACATTACATTAGTAATCAGGTATCGTTAAAGTGAGAGTTTATTATGATGTTAGGCCATTACTTCCTGCTAAGATATAATGCTTAAAAACCCCAGCTTTGGCCGGCTAAGATCTAGCTGTATTCAACTGGACGTATAAGAGAATCTAAGTACCTTTTATCTGCACTTTTTTGAAATAATACAGTATTTAAATTGATTTAATTGTGTTGCATGAATATTAACTCAAGTGGAAGTTTTGACTCTGTTCTTCAGTTAGTTTCCTACCCACCCTCCCTTGTTTTTGTTTTGGTGTTAATCTTAGTGGCCTTGAAACTGCCTGCCCCTCTTGTAAATTTGTGTTTGGATACTCCTTCTGGGCCCATCTCATTTGCTCACTCAGCTGAGTGCAGTGAGATCATATTCTGATTTCAGGCACTCCTACTGTGTACAAAGAGAGCATCTGGGAAACAGAAAAAAAAAATTTAAGCTAGTTTCCTGCCTTTCCTGTTAAGTGGTCTAGACTGTTTGTAGGATTCTGAGCCCTCAAGCCCTTCTGTGTTGGAGGGAAGCCTTCTAGCTTAGTTTTGTTTCTTATAACTAGCCAGTTTTCTAGTTTCAGCACTCAAATCTGTTTCTTTGAACTCGGCACTTGTTCAGAACTCATTGTAAGCACTACATAAGCTGCAAATTACTACAGCACTCAACTTTCCTCACCTGTCTAGAGGAAAGCAGATTTTAGTACTTAATAAATAAGCACCTATCCAGGCATGTCTAAGGGTCAGCTCCCAGTGATTTCTCCTGTCCACCTGATGAATCTGGGCAACTTGGGGCAATGCAGCAATTGCCACATGTACACAGACAACCCTCTCCTCCTACTACCCAACACTACAACCTGTGAGAGATGCACTTATATAGCCTAACTGGAAGCAAAGCTCTCTTCACCCAAGACTGGACTAGACAGTCAAGAGAAGAAGGTAAACACTTGCACTACACCACACTCATCACATAGTCCCTCAAAACCTACACCACCAAAACACACACATAGAAACACAAAACACACACCTATATTCGCAGAGGCTCTCAATAAAAACCTGCCCAAGCATCAGGGACATCCAAAGCATAAACGCAAGCAAACTCCACCCCCCCAACACAACCCAAATGACACATAGCCCACAAACTCAGTGTGCCACTCAACCACAGCCCATAAGGCATAACAACATACCCAACACTAGTCATAGGTGACTCTATAGTGAGGCACACTGATGTTCCACTCACTAGACTAAACAAGGAGAAAGTTACTGTCAGCTGCCTGTCAGGTGCCAGGATCCGCCACAACGCATGCACTCAGGTCACTCCACAGTAAGTACAAATATGACACTGTCATTGTCCATGTTGGTGTGAATGACCTGAGACGTACCTCCCTGGACTACATGAAAAGAGACATGGAGGAGCGCTCCGATCTTGTATCCCAGGCAGGTATGACCCTAACCCTGAGTAGCGTCCAGCCATCACCCAGAATGATACCACAGTACAAGGACAAAATTGACTTCAACAATTGGCTAAGTTTCTGGTGTCATTCTAAGGGGATCCAGTGTTAGTCTGCCTGGGACGACAGGATCGACAGACCACGATGCTTTGCCAGAGATGGCCTGCACCTGTCGCCCTTAGGATTCCGTATACTGGCTAAGGCTCTTGCCACCCCTATAGTGCCTTTTTTAGGAAAGGTTCAAATGACAAATTCACCACCGTAACAGGTACAAGTAAGCAAAATCTGAGGGTAATGCTACTCAGTGCTAGAAGTCTAAACCTCAAAATGCACTCACTCGAGGCACTCCTTAAAATGAAGAACATTGACATCTGTGCAGTGACCTGGTTCAAAGCTCCAGAGAGCACCCCTGCATTACCAGGCTACAATTCATACCACACCTTTTGGCCACCTAACCCAGAACGAAGCACTAAAGGCGGAGGCGTGTCCATATTCATTAAGGATATCCACACCTCCAGGCTAGCTGCACAGCATAATACATCCAAGATTATCCAAGTGCAACTAACTCTGGGCAAGACCGCAATCCAAAGTGTAGCTTGCTACAGACTCCCCACCATGCCCCAGGATTCCCACTCCTCATTTCTTGATACACTGGAAAGTATTAGGGTACAACCCAACACCCTAATAATGGGCGATTTCAACAACCCCACCATTAACTGGGAAAACTACTCATGTACCAACTCTTTTGCTCAACGTTTTCTAGAATTCATAAATTCCAATGCCTTGGCTCAACTTATTCACATTCTCACCAGGGGCAGCAATGTCCTAGACCTGGTCATTACCAACATGGGAAACCAGTGTTCCACAACAGAGGTCAATTCCTCGTTGGTCCGATCCGACCATAAGCTAATCAGCCTAGACATCCACATCCACCCCCAATTAGGGAAACCATCGTAAAAAACTTCTCCAAAGCCAACTTCACACTTCTTAAGACAGAAGTGGCAAACTTCATGACACCCATGCAGATGGACAATAGAGGTATGACTGCTGAATCCTACACAAATGCACTTTATAAGCACTTACACGAGTGCATGGATCATGCTATCCCTAATAGAACCAAGATGTTATCTTCCAAAAAAAGGAAGCCAATCTGGTGGTCCTCTGCCATAAACGATCTGTACAACAGAAGAAAGAAACTGTTGCAAAAAAGAGTAAAATCCCATGACTGGAGGAGCTCCCTGGTCAACCTCAGTAAGAAGCTGAGATCCCAAATAAAATCCTCCAAAGCTAGTTATGAAAACAAAATTGCCACTAGACAACCACAAAGCATTCTATAGCTTTGTCAAGAATCTCAGTGGGAACACTCAGAGCTGCTCTGAGTTACAGCACAATGGCACTAAATATACAGAACCAACTTATATTGCCAACATCCTAGCAGATAGGTTCAGTGCTAACTTTACCCCCCTCTCACCCCCTAGAGGGCCCATCTCTATACCGGAAGAATGCAAAGTTCCTATAATCACGGCTGCACAGGTAAAAAACACACTCTCCAAAGCCAAGAACACAGCATCCATGGGACCTGACAATATCCCAGGCTGCGTTCTACACAAACTACAGAATGAACTGACACCCTACCTAAGTACCATGTTCAATCATAGCCTCACCTCAGGCTTTGTACCCATTGAATGGCACACCGCGACGGTTATCCCACTCCACAAAGGGGGTGAGCCACGACGGACCCCGGGAACTACCGCCCCATTAGCTTGACGAGCCTGGTCTGCAAGGCCATGGAATGTATCATTGTGGAACTCATAAACAAAGACATTGGTAATCTCCAAACTCGGGACCCTACCCAGTTTGAATTTGTAAAAGGCAGATCATGTCTCCTAAACCTGATTGACTTCTTTGAAGCAGTCACCAAAGCCATAGATGAGGGTAAAATGGTTCACACAGCTTATCTAGATCTCGCCAAGGCTTTCAACACCATCCCCCACTCTGGAATTATAGATAAGCTCACTAAACTAGGTATAAATCCCTATATCACAAGATGGGTTGCCAACTGGCTCACGGACAGAACCCATACTGTGAAAGCAGCGGATTCCAAATCCGACTTCAGACCAGTGACAAGTGGAGTACCACAGGGTTCAGTCCTGGGTCCTCTCCTGTTTGGTGTCTACTTCTCTGAAGTGCAGGCTAACACGGAAGGTCTTTGGCTAACGCAGATGACTGCAAACTAGGAGCCATAATCGAAACTCCTAACGATGTGGACAAACTACAAAAGTGCCTCACTGAGACAGATACCTGGTGTCAAAACCATGGCCTGAAGCTCAATGCCAAAAAGTGTATTGTCATCCCCTGTGGTAAAAACTCTGTACCCATGAACTACCACATAGCTGGTAGTCTACTTAATGCCAAAAATGTGATGAGACCTTGGGGACACAGGTGGACAGTAGTCTCTCCTTTGATAATCACATCGCCACCGTGTTCAGGAAATCCTTCTACGTGGCTCATCTCATCACAAAAGGATTCTCAGCCAGAAAAAAAGAGGTCATTGTTCCCTTCTACTCATCACTCATTAGACCCATTATAGAGTACACTGCCCCTTTTGGTATGTACCTCTCAAGCCATCTATAACAACTGGAAAGACCACAGAAATACCTCACAAAGAGGATTACTGGTCTCAAACAGATGCCCTATGCAGACCATCTCAAAAAACTGCAGCTTTACTCCATCGCATATTGCCTACTCAGGGGCGATCTCTGCCTAACATACAAAGCTATGTCAAACCCAGAGCTGTTGGACATGCTCCACTTAAAGAAATTTGTCACAAAAAAACTCCAACATGTAGCAGAAAATAAATGCCAACCACAGAGATGGAAAGTCAAACATTCACATATCCTGGTACCTCGGCAATTTGCCATCAGTGGGACAATACATCAAACAAACCCATCTCCTTAAATACAAACACATGAACTCATTAATCTATTAACCAGTTAATTATTAAATATTTAATTGAAACTATTTCTTGAACTTGCCTTAACTGCTTTCAAACACAAAGCATTCAGGCAGATATAAAAGTTCCATTTTCAAAAAAAGTGCCCATAAATCTGCCACTTGAACTTGATGAAAATTTAACAATAAAAATTCACATTATCTGATGTCCAAGAACAAAACATAGAACATAGATGAATGAGTAAATAAGTGCATTCTAATATATAAATATAATATAATATATAAAAACTACTTCAAACTTATATTATACACAAAACAGCATTTCATACATACGTGGTTGGGAGGGTGGCCTAATGGTTAAGGTGTTTGCCTTACAAACACAAAGTGCAGGGTTTGAATCTCACAAGGGATAATTGGCTAGGCTTAAAATGGCTTGCAAAGGCAGTTAGCTTAGTACTAATCTATGAACCTATGAACCTAAATATTTTAAATACATAATATCAAAATGCAAAACTCTTTCAAAATGCAAGATATTATCAAAATATAAATTCATATGATGCAAAATGCAAGTTCATATAATGCAAAATGTAAAAGTGTAAATATAAATTTCATAAAACATCATGTAATATTTCATAAAGGTAAACCAACATCTAAATTCATGCCCCCCTGGATACAAAGTGTGATAGTTGAGAATCAGCTTATGTTCTAACTTGTTAAGTTCTGTCTTAAAATTGCCAGCCTCAAAATGTGGTCTGGCTAAAACACTGAAAATAAATCCTTCAGTGTTACTATTATGAACCTTAACAAAATGAGAAGCTCAATGCCAAAAAGTGTATTGTCATCCCCTTTGGTAAAAACTCTGTACCCATGAACTACCACATAGCTGGTAGTCTACTTAATGCCAAAAATGTGATGAGACCTTGGGACACAGGTGGACAGTAGTCTCTCCTTTGATAATCACATAGCCACAGTGGTCAGGAAATCCTTCTACGTGGCTCATCTCATCACAAAAGGATTCTCATCCAGAAAAAAAGAGGTCATTGTTCCCCTCTACTCATCACTCATTAGACCCATTATAGAGTGCAATGCCCCTTTTGGTATGTACCTCACAAGACATCTACAACAACTGGAAAGACCACAGAAATACCTCACAAAGAGGATTACTGGTCTCAAACAGATGCCCTATGCAGACCATCTCAAAAAAACTACAGCTTTACTCCATCGCATATCGCCTACTCAGGGGCGATCTCTGCCTAACATACAAAGCTATGTCAAACCCAGAGCTGTTGGACATGCTCCACTTAAAGAAATCCCAATCCGTCCGAGCTACACGCTCTAGGGACCTAAACCTTGTCACCACAATAAACCGAACATGCCGGAGGGATAGATTCCTGTCCCACAGACTTCCCATACTCTGGAACAGACTACCTATCTATGTCAAACAGAGCTCCTCATTAGCACTCTTCAAGAAAATTCTTGATGATTGGATGGGAAATGGGAAATTCACCCCAGGGATAACTTCTGTGGCTCTGCTTGGCAGGGGCACAGGAAAATAATTTTCTTGGGTGGCGAAAGCTAGGGTACATTTTTTGTCTAGGCTTATATAGGCCCTAGGGCCAATAGCCTAGTACCTACCTATGAACCTATGAGGTGTTAATGAATTTAGAGTGAGACAGGCACAGTTGCAGGAGATAGGTGGTCATGCATCTGTTTTGAGGGCTGTACATGTACAGGGGGGGTCACTCACCTTCATTCTTCCCTCTCCCAGTATCGCTCCACCAGTGCCAGGGCCGCTAATCGAAGTCCTGGTAGCCTAAGTCACAGTAAGGGCTGTACCTGAATCGAATCCCTGGTAGCCTAAGTCACAGTAAGGGCTGTACCTGAATCGAATCCCTGGTAGCCTAATTCACAGTAAGGGCTGTATCTGAATCGAATCCCTGGTAGCCTAAGTCACAGTAAGGGCTGTATCTGTTTGAGTTGCATATGTCAGATACATATGTTTTTAAACTGGAAAGGTTTGCTTGTATGATTAAGGGATAAGTTGTTAGAGTTTCAGAAATGGGATACGTAGCTGGAACAGAGAGAGGCTGCTGCTGACCAGTGAAGTTTGTCAGCATTTTGTCCTTCCTGTCTTAAACTGTGGGTGCAAGACTTGTGTCATGTAAAGGAAAGTTAATACATGTAGTGCATCTAACAGCTGCCGCAGTACCAAACTGCTGATAGAATGGGCCTTGGGCCCCATAGAGCCTGGCTTTTATTTGTTTATTATATACATTACATGTGATATGATATAACATATTAAATGCACATACTTCAAGGACCATGTGTAGATGTTCTGTCTGTACTTCAGCTCTGTCTCCTAACTGCATTTTTCACTAAATTGTTTTTCTTTGTTTATTACAGTTTTTTGCCCTCACTGCCAGCTAACCATTAGATCCTGTTTGTCAGTCAGCCCATTTGTTCCCAACTTTGTGAGAGCTGACACAGAGGGGCTGTCATCCAGGCAGCCCTCTCATTGATTTGAGGATTGCCTGGCCTATTTTGCTTGTGCTTGGTGAGACAGTGGACAAAGGACATGAAGTGTACTGACTGCAGATGATGTCCATCACTTCTATATCGAGCACGAGCAGTTTTCTCTTTGGTCTCCAACAGGGAGTTTGCACCAACCTGTGTGCCTCCGAGTGCATGGGAAACCCCTCCCCACAGAGATGAGGGTGGTCACTCTCCTTCATTCTTCCCTCTCCCAGCTTTGTTCCACCCCCAGGGCTGCTAATCGAATCCCTGGTAGCCTAAATCCCAGTAAGGGCTCTATCTGTTTGAGTAATGGAGTCAGGGTTTACTCTAAAACATTTTATTAATAGAAATATTTATCTAAATTAACAGTGTATATAGCCTAATTATTCTTTGTATCATTTCTTGTCCATCTTGTGAATTTGCATTCATACCAGTTTTTGTGTACTGTGATATACACATACTAATGTAGACCACAGCAGCATTACTCCTGAGATGTTATAATGTGCTCTAAATCACTGCTTGCTTTATTTATTTAGTTATTTTATTTATATATTTATATTTGTTTACCAGAGTAGTGAACTGATCAATATTGACCAATTTCAGGCTCAGCCAGGGTGAAATACAAAACATTTGACAAACAAAAAAATACAGAAATATAAACAATATCAGAGTAGTTCAGACTAATTACATTGTTCATTTAATTGTAAAGGTGCTACTAACATCTGCGTAAAAAAGAAAGCCAAAATACTACGTATTGTTGAGCCTGTCTCTGTAGTAATGATGTTAATAATAGTAAAATAGTAACAATACTTTGTTTTATGTAAACAATGATTCCCTAAATTTTAACAGTTGAATACTTCATTCCTTTGTATACATAAGCTGTACTGATCTTCGTATAACTGTGTATCTTTCTTAATTTACTGATTGCTTACTGAATCCAGTCATAGCTGAAAAGGGTCACTTGACCCCCCCCCACGTAAATTAAAAAAAATATCATGCATTTTCCGTAAGTTACATGCAGAGCACTGAACCATATGCAGGCACCCACCAAGGCAGGAAAACATCATGCAGGTTACCTAGAACAGGGTGAGATGGTAAAACTAAGCCTTCCTTAACACCTCTTATTTTGTTTAACATTGAGCTGCTGTGAAGTAATACGATGTAGGTTTCAACTCAGAATATTGAAAATTGCTGCATTATCTAGCTACATTTGTCATATATAATATAATATGATATAATGTCATATAATATAATATCATTATAATATAATGTATTATAATGTATATTATATTATAATACAATGCAGTCTTAACATACTATATGCCATATTTCCAATAGGTGTAACACTTCCCTCTTTAATTCTTACAAACAGTATCACAACAAGCGTATATCATCAATTGTCTTCTGACTGCCTCTAATCAACATTTACCTTCTTCAAATATGAAAGCACCCCACATTTTTAGTCATCTGTAATACGCTAGTACTAAATGCACTCTCTTCTTCCTTTCATATTTTTGCTGCATTCAAATAACACTTCAGATGATCTCTATGCAAAACGCTTCCCTTTTTTCTTTTCTGTTACTCAGTTACTGCTTTTATGATTTACTTTTCTTTTTTCTTTCGACGTTTCTTTCTTACCCCTTACTCTGATGTACGTAATTATGCGACTCATACTTGAATGCAGTTATATAGTCTCTGCCATGTTATATCAGTTGTTCAGAGTCGAATATTAGATAAGCTATAACTGTATATAAAACCACTGTTTTTACGTCTGTTTTACTGTCGCATATTGTATGCACATTCATCATAGTTCTGCTGGTTTATCTGTAGTACTACGTTTGGAAGTATTCTTCCCGTGAATCTTCTGAAAATGGGCTGCATTAGCTCAGTTGAACTATCCCGGTTCACAAGTGGAAATAAATAAATTAAGTTCAAGTTTATTAAGGTGCCTGTAGAAATCATTGCATTAAAACAAATTTAAAGACAAAAAATAAAGTACACATTGTAATGCACAGCGCACTTAGTACATAAATAGATAATGAAATAATTGCTGAAATCGGTAAAATCACTGTGGATCAAGTGAAGCGTTAAGCCTTAAGGGCCCTTATAACCCAGGCTGGTTCCCTTGCCCACTGGGAAGGAAGTGCCAGACGTGTGGTGCCTGAAAACACAACTGTCATCTGATGCCTCTTGGAATCTCCAACCCAACAACCCAGAGGAAGAACAATGCATAAGATGTATAGGTTGCAAAGGACTCATGAGCTTCTTCAGACAAGGGGAACCTGACTGTGGGTGAGTTAAGTGCTTTTTCCCTTGATGTCATCATGTTTTTTGTGATCCAGCATACACAGAAGCACTGAAATTGATTGTCTTGCTTCAAAGCTGATCTTGCGCAAATGATGCAGTCTCCATTTGATTTGGAAAAAGAAACCTTGAAATCTGAGCAGTGTTAATGGTCACAAAGTTGTTGTTTGAAGAAATGAAGTTAAAGTATTGACAATTCCTGAAATTATGAAGCTGTATTTGCCATCTTTAGGGGAAACTGTTGTTTGCAACATTTATCAGTAATTTGGTTCAGATTTTCAAATTCTAATTTTGGGAAGCTGTCTATTTGTTATTTCTGTTTACCAGAATAGTGCAGTGATCAATATACTGACCAGTTTCAGGCTCCATCTGGGTGAAACGCGAAACATTTACAAAAAAAGGCAGAAGTAGAAGCAATATCAGTGTATTTCAGATCAGTTACATAGAAAACATCTGTATCTGTATTAAGTAGAGTGCAATGTACATTATATACATCAATTTCTATGGTGGGTCAGCCTTCAGTAATTGAGAAAGCAGAGAAGTAAATAGAAGGGAGAAAGCGATAGTGTATTACAAGCTATGTCCTGTGCTAATGCAAGCATGTTCGATAGTGTAGTACAAGCTATGTCCTATGCAAGCGTGTTTGGCTTAGATGGAGAAGTGCTTTTCTGAGTTGAAGTGTTGATTTAAATGGTTTAAAGCAGCAGACAGTACCCTAGCAGTGCAAGGTTTCAGTGCCTTCCACACTTTTAAACCAGTAGCTGCACAGACAAGGGCTGAAGGTTGCTGTGTCTCAATGTCCATCAGTTACAAGCATACCTCTAGGGTGGTCAAACAGGATGATGTACAGGAGTTCCTCAGTGTACAATCACCATAGGAAAAATCCTGTACCATATCTTAGCCAGATATAGGTCACTCTCCATGTTCCCGGAAGCTCACAGTGCATACTTGGACCTATTGGTGACACTTACTATCCAACCTAACACCCTACTGATGGGAGACTTTAATTGCCCGTCTATAGACTGGGAATCCTCTAGAGCCTCAAATCTACAGGCCCAGAGATTCTTGGACTTTGTAAATGCAGACACCCTTGACCAAATAGTGTACAACCATAAAGCTGTCTCAATCAAAATCAACTCCATAACCCCAGTAAAACCAGTAGCAGTTAGGAACTGTTCCAAGACAAAGTACTCAGCCTTTAGTAGGGACTGGTTTGTCAAAATTCACTGCCCCTTCAAACTCCGACAACACAGCATCCTATGCTGAACTGCTTTCAGAAGCTCTGTAACACCACGTCAGTGACTGCATGGAGGCTGCTATACCTACCAGAAGTAAGCCCCAGAAACAGGCCTGCCTGGTGGTATCTCAAATTAAACAGGATATAAAACAAAATGGAAAAAATGGTAACAGTTAGGAAGGGAAATTCCCATAAAGGTAAAAACTCTCTTGTCAAACTTAGCCGGCAACTAAGAGGACTAATTAGGTCAAACACAGCTAACTGTGAGGTTAAAACAGCCTCCCAGGTGAGGAAATCACCATAACCCCTTCTTTAACTGTGTCAGAAACCTCAAGGTCAGCAGACAGCAAAGTGCTGAACTGGTTGTTAATGGTGCCACATCCACTAAGCCTGGCGTTATAGTGAACCTGCTAGTGGACAAATTCATTTCCCAGTTTAGCTTTGTCAAAGGGAGGTCATGCTTACTGAACCTGGAGAACTTCTTTGAAAAGGACAGGCAGGCAATGGATGAGGGGAAAACAGTGCATACTGCCTAACTATATGTGCCTCAAGTATTTGACACACCGCTCCCCACTTGGGCATTGTCAACAACCTTACGGAATTAGGCGTAAACTCCTTTGTAACATTGAATAGCTAGCTGGATCACAGATAAGACCCAAGAAGTTAGGATTGGTGAGGCCACCTCCACCAAGAAGCCTGTCTCTAGTGGAGTCCCTCAGGGCACTGTGCTGGGCCTGCTCCTCTTTGGCTTCTACTTATCAGAGGTCAAAGCCGTTGTCAGAGGCCTTTGGCTGACCAAGTTTGCAGATGATTGCAAACTGTGAGCAGTCACTGAATCTCCCCAAGATGGGAACACCCTTCAGGAAGGTCTGAAACAGACACTTGCTGCCTAAGCCATGCCTAAAATCTCAATGCCAAGGAGTACATTATAGTACCCTTTGGGAATCTGGCCACACGGGATAAATATGTCATCAGTAAAACACCCCTAAATGTGGATTCACTAGTCAAGGATCTGGGAACATACGTGGATAGTAACCTAGCCTTTGACCAACATATATCCAAGGTAGTAAGAAAATCCTTTTATGCTGCTCAACTTAAATGTAAGGATGTGGCATCCAGGTCCAGAGAGTTCATTGCACCACTATACTCAGCCCTCATCAGATCCATCATAGAGTATAATGCCCCCTTCTGTGTGTACCTGACTAGACGCATGCTGCAACTGGAATATCCATAAAGGTTTCTTACAAAAAGAATACAGGGAGTAAATACAGTGTCCGACACTGATCACGTCAAAACCCTCTCTTTACTCTGAATCATACTGACTTCTGAGAGCTGATCTTTGCCTGGCATACAAGGCATCCCTGGACCCTGTTTTGATGAACATTTTGCACAACCACAGCACAAACAGCCTAAGAAGTGTTAGATCAAAAGATCTAAATTTTGCTTTCAACATAAGTAGAACATGCTGGAGAGACAGATATATTTCTCAGAGAATTCACATTCTCTGGAACACGCTTCCCAGCCATGTGAAGCAGAGTTCCTCCTAACCCTGTTTAAGCACAACTTGGACCAGTGGATGTGTAATTGGAAATTCACTCCTAGTCTGGCACCTGTGTTTCTGATGGACAGAGACAATCAGTAAATCATCGCCTATGTAAATCACATTTGGGGATCACTTTTAGGTTGCCAGGCTAGGCTTATAAGGGCCCTAGTGGTTGTTAGCCTAGTGTACAACTATGAACCTATTCCCTTTAAGTCAATGGGGAGAGCTTACCAAAGAGTAGGTGCCTGAGTGGAGAATGCATATGCAGTGCTATGGATATGGTTGTACGGGTAATGGGAGCTGGTGTGACTTGTGAGGAGTGTTTCAGGTTGCGTGGATGCCTCATAGACAGTGGTATTTTTATCACACATTTCCTTTACAAAATCAAGCTTGTAGTCTTTATGTAAAAGCATTTTGTTTCCTGGAAGAATTGTGCAATGACACTTTAGCAGCATTTATAGGTTCATAGGTTGGTATTAGGCTATCGGCCCTAGGGCCTATACAAGCCTAGCCATAACAATTCCCTGGCTATTTCTTCCCACACTATTTACTTCCCTGGACCTCTGTCTAGCAGGGTGACTGACGTGATCCCCGGGGTGAATTTCATTTCTCCCATCCAATCATCAAGGTTCCTTTTGAAGAGGGCCAAAGAGGAGCTCTGCTTGAAATGTATGGACAGTCTATTCCAGAGTTTGGGGAGTCTCTGGGTCAGGAACCTATCCCTCCAGCATGTTTTGTTTATTGTGATGACAAGATTTAGATCCCTGGAGCGTGTGGCTCTGAGGGATTGGGGTTTCTTTAAGTGTAGCATGTCCAACAGCTCTGGGTTTGACATTGCCTTGTATGTTAAGCAGAGATCGCCTCGGATTAGACGATATGCAACAGAGTATAGCTGGAGTTTTTTAAGGCAGTCAGCATAGGGCATTTGCTTTAGGCATGTGATTCTTTTAGTGAGATATTTCTGTGGCCTTTACAGTTGTTGCAGATGTCTTGAGAGGTACATACCAAATGGGGCATTGTATTCTATAATGGGTCTAATGAGGGATGAGTACAGTGAGACAATGACCTCCTTTTTTCTGGATGAAAAGCCCTTAGTGATGAGGTGTGTCACATAGAAGGATTTCCTGACTGTTGTGGCAGTGTGGCATTGAAGGTGAGACCACTGTCCATCTGTGTCCCTAAGTCTCTTATCACACTTTTGATGTTTAGTGTACTGCCACCTATGTGATAATTCACGGGTACATGTTTTTCTCCCAAAGGGGATAACTATACATTTCTTGGCATTGAGCTTGAGCCCATGGCTCTGGCACCAAGCATCTGTCTCTGTAAGGCCCTTTTGTAGAGTATCCACATCATTTGGGGATTCAATAATGGCTCCCAGTTTGCAGTCATCTGCGAACTTTGTTAGCCAGAGTCTCTTAGTGTTGGCCTGTACTTCAGAGAAGTAGATGGTAAACAAGAGATGTCCCAGGACTGAACCCTGAGGTGCTCCACTTGTCACTTGTCTGGAGCTGGATTTGGAGTCAGCTACTTTTACAGTGTGGGTTCTGTCAGTAAGCCAGTTGGCAGCCCAACGAGTGACGTAGGGATTAATGCCCAGCTTAGTAAGTTTATCTATGATTCCAGAGTGGGGGATGGTGTCAAAGGCCTTGGCGAGGTCCAGATCGGCTGTGTGGACTGCCTTACCCTCATCCACGGCTCTGGAGACTGATTCGAAGAAGTCAATAAGGTTTAGGAGACAAGATCGCCCCTTCACAAACCCAAACTGGGTGGGGTCCAGTGTTTTAAGGTCGCCAATGTCTTTGTTTATAAGTTCCATGATAATACGTTCCATGGCCTTGCAGATCAGGCTCGTCAGACTGATGGGGTGGTATTTCCCGGGATCCAAGGTGGTTCCTCCCTTGTGGAGTGGGATAACTGTAGCTGTGTGCCACTCAGTGGGCATGAAGCCTGAGGTGAGGGTATGATTAAACATGACACTTAGGTGAAGTGCCAGTTCATTTTGTAGTTCATGTCGTACACAGCCCGGGATGTCATCTGGTCCCATGGATGCTGTATTCTTAGCTTTGGAGAGTGCGTTTTTTACCTGTGTGGTCGTTATTACCGGAATTTGGCAATCTTCCAATATTTTGTGAAATGGGACTCCATAGATGACAACTTGAAAATATGGACCTTAATATTAAGAGTTAACAAGCCGCAAAGAAACATTTGCAGTACTCCATGATGATGAACCTTGGCAATTGTTAAATAGAATATACTATTTTGGCTTGTTTGTGCTAAATTTAGGAATGGTGCCATTGCCTTCTCAAAAGTGCCTTTTAAGAGTCTAATCACATTTTGTTATGTTATTGCCCATATGCTGTGGCATAGTTTTTCTCCAGGGCAGGATGCTGACAGTCTAGACACAAAAGGTATGTAGCATTTGCTGTTACTTGGAACCATTTGCTAGATTTAAAGTCGGCTCATCTTTTTGACTTATTTCCAAGTCAGACTGTAAGAAATCGCATTAAGGGGCTCTACTTCTTGAGACGGTGTAGCGGTAGCATTGTTGCCTCACAGCAAGATGTTTTCTGGTTCGATTCTCGACTGGAGTGCCTTCTGTATGGAGTCTGCATGTACTACCTGCATTCGTGTGGATTTTATCCATGTACTCTGGTTTCCTCCCACGTTACAGACATGCGTCTGCAGTATTTCTCCCTGGGCCTCCGCTGGAAATTGGCTTTGTTCCAAGTCAGACATTCCTGGTAAACAAATGTTAAATAAATCAATAAAAGATATGGTACTGTGTATGCTATTTGTGTGTGTGTGTGTGTGTGTGTGTGTGTGTGTGTGTGTGTGTGTGTGTGTGTGTGTGTATATATATATATATATATATATATATATATATATATATATATATATATATATATATATATATATATATATATATGTAAATAAATATCTAAATATGCAATGTGTGTGTGTGTGTGTGTGTGTGTGTGTGTGGGGGGGGGGGGGGCACACGCACCTAGCTCTAACTCCATCCCTGCACATTAACTTAGAAAAACCCTTTCCATAACATTGCCACAATACATGGCACCCAGGTACACAACACATACATCAGTACACGTGTACAACACTAACCAACCAAGCCCTTTGTCTAACCCTAATCAATAAAACCCTGCACATGCACTCCAACCCATAATGTCAAAATGTACAATCTATCTGAAAATTTTGCATTAACATCCCAAACCCACACTAAGCTCACCCAAACAAATTTGGTCACACTTGTTTCAACATCTCCTAAACAACATGCATGTTTGATCACTTCTGCAAGCACTTTCAGTACTCTACAAAGTGAATATTAGACAAATTGACTTAGCCTATTCTATTTTACTGACTCTGTCCATAGCCTGGTGCACAGTTCAACATTTTGCCTCCTTAACTGTTTTGTTAGCTAACTAGACTGGGGATCTTACAAGCTGTAGGGCCCCCATTTACCCAATATTGACTACAACTCTGCAGACATTTTTTTTAGAAGGTCCGCTTAACATTCCTGTTGGTGTAGCCCGCTCCTTTTTCCCTCGCTACACTCAGGCTCACTGCTTCCTTACCATACCCCCAGTTCCCACCTACCTCCTCTACATCTAAATTTCAACAAAGCTAACATACTCCCTGCTTACTACACAATCTCTCAAATATCCAAACTAATTCACTCTACTTCAGATATTTGTCTTTTGTAAGGCAAACATATCCTGTTTCACTGTTTACCAAATTCTTGCCAAATTTGTTTGACATTCTTATGTCATATATCCTTACTCCCTACATCCTTTTTTTTCTTCTACCCATCCCCTTCACTGTAACTCTCTACCAGTAACCTCCCCTACTGTGGTTACCCTAGTACTCCTCATAATATCACTCTCATCCTTTGCTCACTTCACATATCAAGACTTACCTCTAAATACACTTAAAGCCAACTACCACCTAGATGTACATCCCTTCAAATCCTCCCACACCCATTTCATTACAAGTCCTAGCCTTATAAATGTCACGGCTGATTTATTCTACAGAAACAAATATCAAAACCAGAATTAACCAACCACCAACGTTAATGCAGAATCCATACACAGACTAAAATGCCCCCTTAAATATTTTTTCTTCAGTAAAATTCACTTATGTGGAGACATCCATCCCAGCCCAGAATCCCACATCTCAAAGCTGCCAATACTGAACCCAATGCAACCTCCCTTAACTACACCATTTAAAATGTCATCTGGTTTATGCCTGTGTGTAGTCTTAAGAGCTATATGCAGCAAACTGGCAGAGTTACATGCCTGGATTGATCAAATCCACCCTGATAACATAGTAGTTACTGAAACCTGACTAAAACCACATGTCAAAGATAAGGAGATCATACCACCAAGTTACAATGTCCTACGACAAGTTAGAATTAACATAAAAGGTGGCAGAGTTGCCATTCTTTACAAAAACCTGCCTGATCTTTCCATCTTCCCAACATGTACTTCTTAACATAAATAACGCAGAGAGCTTAATAACCTCCCTAAAACAAAATGCCTACAAACCCCTTGCATAATATGTATCTAAATACCCCCTCGTGCAGTAATATAAGTACAGCTAAAGATCTCCTATCCAAGACTACCACTAACATTCCAGAGGAAGTCATTATTCTAGACAATTTCAACACAGACTTAGAATAGCATTGCCTCCGACTGCCCTAGAAATGCCATGAACCATTACAACTTCACCCAAATAATTACTTCCCCAACTACACACAGTAAAGCAACAAACAAATAAACCATCATAGACTGGATACTACCCAGCACCCCAAAATGTATGTCTGCTACCCGGGACTCTACAGATGTTCTCAGTGATCATCACCCACTCAGCCTTTGTTATAAGAAATTACAACCCTTTGCAGAAATGGCACTGCTACAACACTGCCCTGTACCTCTCCCCTTTCAGTGCAGAATTCTTCATCGTCAAACTAAAATCCATAAACTGGAAAGTACTAGAAACCTATAGTCTGGACAGTACAATTCTATGCTTCAACTCTATATTCTTTAACATAATAAATGCCCAAGTGCCGATAAAAACTAAAAGAATCTAAACTAAACCAGCACCCTGGCTATCAAAGAAAACAAAACAATTAATGAAAACCCATAACAAAGCTTGGAAAAATTGGAAGCAAAAACCTAGCACTGTAAATCAACAATGGTATAGATACCTTAGGAATATTACTAAAGGTATGATTTGCCATGATAAAAAAGCTTTCACTCCAAAATACAAAATAGTAGTAAAAACAACCCAAAAGCCTTCTGGACAGCAATTAACTGCCTACTAGAACCTGGCCAAACCACACCTACCTCAACCTTAAAAAACAAAATAAAAACACTGTCACCCAATTCGATAATCATTTTGCTCCATCCATAATATCTTATATGCAACACAACTCCCACACCCACTACCTTCCACTTTTACCAACCAAAATGATAACCAGAAAACCTCCTTCCAACCTGTGTCCACATCCACTGTAAAGAAGTTACTCCTCAAATTAAAACCCACCTTCCGTGCATCTGACAACAGACCAGCTGAATATCATATAATAGCAACGGATGGTAAAGGTTATCCCATCTCCATTCTAATCAGCCGTTCCCTTGCAGAAAGCCAAATCCCCACCTTTGAAAACAGCCTTGTATATTACCCCTTCATAAATGTGGGATCTCCACTGACATCTCTGGTTATCAGCCAATAGCAGTCCTAATGCTCATCTCAAATGTGCTAGAAAAATGTATAGAAAATAACTCAATACCTTTATTAACAGCAACAATTTACTAACCCCCAATCAAGCTTTGTTTCCATCCTCACCACAGCACTTCAGCAGTCCTTATTAACTTCCTAACAACAGTAAACCAGAACAGAAATTCTGGTAACTCAGTATTTGCTCTCGTTCTAGATATGTTGAAAGTTTCAACACAGTCTTCCATCCCAAACTCCTACAAAGACTAACTGCAGTGGACTTGCATTATCAACAAACATCTGGTTCAGCAGCTACGTAACAGACAATAGTCCAAGCAGTTATATGGAAAAATGAATTCTCACCATTTCTCTCAGTAAATCACAGGAGTCCCCCAAGGATCCATTCTGGGTCCCCTGCTATTTAACATTTTCACTAATGACATGCACACAGCAACCAGACATGCATTCAATACACAGATGACTCAACCCTCATCCACTTTGCCAAAACTAAACTCAGTTCACCCAAGAATTCCCCTCCCCAGTCAAAGCATGGTTATCAGAATCCTAACGCTTACTCAACCCAAAGAAAACAAAACTAATCTTATTCATTCCTGAACTGCTAGAGGGGCAAAAACATATTTCACCATCTTCTCATTCAACAAT